>NC_056744.1:1030533442-1030830942 GCF_019279795.1 Protopterus annectens
TGGGCAGTGACCCGTACTGGATCTATTTGATCAATATTACAGCACAGTGAGCTGGTATGATCAATGAGGGTTTGAAAATGGGGTGGAAGTAGACAGAGGCTGTGCTGGTGAAGACAGGATTGAGTATGTTAGCAGATTTAGTGGGGTCACTATTTGACTGAGGGAAGTTGAATTGATAAGGTCAAGCAAGCATTATGTTCATTTGACTTGCTATGGTGTAGGTGTACCAGTTAATGGAAGGGTAGTTAAAGTACCCTTGAATGATCTTGTCTGGTACAATGTTAAGGGACTCGAGTTCATTAAGATAACTTTTGTAGAATGGGGGTGTCACAGATAGGGTTCTGTAGCCAGAATGTGATATGAAGTCTTGTTTGCCAATATTAGAAAATAAAGGAGGATGGCATTTTGGATAAGGACATACACAGCACCACAAGCTTTAATAATATCTGCTTGCACAGGCATAAACAAGTGGGAGGCAGGAAGACCTGTTAAGCAGGAGGCACTGTCAGCACCCTAAAACCAGGTTTCTGTGACAACACAAATGACCAAGATTTCTAGATTCAGAAGGGCCTCAAGAGAAGGTATTTTCATATGTAGGCTATAGGCTCTAGCATTCAGCAGCACTGCAATGATATTTGCTGATTTTAATGTGGATTTACTAGGTCGGTAGCCTAAGTTAGTAGTTGGTAGACAGTGGGTGCTAATGTGTTGCTGAGGTTTGTGTTGCACCTAGGATGTCTGTGCCTTTTTGGAAATGATTTTTTAGTATCTCAGAATAGGATGGTTTTGTGTTTCTTCACAGTGGTTGGGTGACACAGGCAACCATTTTATGTTAGAAGCATACCTACAGTTGTAGTAAGTGTTTGTATCTCTCAGACATGGATTTTTTTTTATGGCAACAAATGGTTATCCGTTTGGTATGTAGTAGAGTGCATATTGCTTCATGGTGGCTAATGCTAGAAGTGTGGCAAGAGGTGGGCCAGTAAGAGAGCGAGGATCCCTACTGATCTGGAAATGCTTGGTGGTGTATAGTGGAATATGGTGTGTAATGTTATGAGATTTTGGTGACACTTAGTCAATTCAGAAGGGGGGAGAAGGAGTTGTATAATAAATAAAGGGACAGTGAAAAAGTACAGAACACTATTTAACACAGTATAGTATAGTATGCCCCATCATAATACAGTACAGCTCAACATAGCTTAGCACACTATTGCTCAGTATAGCTCAGTACAGCACAGTATTGTAAAGAATAACTGGACAGTAGCCACGGATGCCACAGAACAATAATCTAAGATACACTATATTCAGTGGCATAGTTAAGATTACAAAATAGGGCTACAGGGAGTGTGTTGGCCAGTAGGGTAAGTGCATGGTCTTTGTGAGCGTCAGAATGTTTCTCAAGGAAGGCTGAAGTACTTTAATGCATAGCAGAACATTTTGTATGAGGAATATTCATAGTTATCAACAAGATGAGAGATATACTAGATGATCTTTTGAAATGACATTTTATACTATCCAAGAAGCATAATTATTCCATATTAATTTGCGGCTGGTTTAAATAAGCCTCACTTTAATAACAACTGTACAGTGTTTCACACCTTAACAAGCCTTTCTTCACTAAAGTTGTCACATCACAAAGATCAGTAAGGAAATTTAGCTCTTTGTGATTGCACTGATATGTATGGGCTTGAGCAGCAGGGTTAGCATTTTAAAGAAATGTATTTCCCACCGTGTTTGTATTACTTGATCGCACAGTGAAATGTTTGAACATGTAATAATCGACCCCAAAATGTAGAAACACCGTAATGTCGAACGGCAAAAAAACATAAAAACACCCAAACAAACCATAAAAATGCTCTAAAAAGGGGAGCATGCCACCCTGCAATCCCCACACCCCCCACTACTTAAATATACCAACTCCGAGATCGCACTACAATGCAGACAATGGAAAACTTCCATGTCCGCACTGTACGAAGATCTCCATTGAACCGTTCAACATTCTGACATTTAGAGGTCGATTATTACATGTTCGAACACTTCACTGTTTGATCACGTAATATAGACCCTTTCCCACCATACAATGAAATGGCTGGGTGACTTCTTTCCTACTATCAGTAAAACTATCAGATATAACCATGCCTGTTTGGAGATGCACATGGCAGCAACATTGTCTTTTAGATCCTAATGTACAATTGACTTCAATGTAAAGGTATAGAATAATAACAAATGAAAGTGAAATGTAACATCTCAAGTGGTTAAGTTATCCATATCTTTCAATATAGTTCAGCTGTTTCTAAGGCAGTCGAAGTGAGTGTAACACCCCTTCTGTGATAATAAACATTGTAATAAGTGTTGATATTTTATTTCTTTTTGTTTAATGTTTGCAAGTAGGTAGCTTGTTGATCCACATGAACCTTTTTCATCCACAGCCTAGATATATATTAAGCTGTACCTGTTTTTCAGTGTTATAGATTATATATTATACATTATAATGTGCTTATGTATAATGCATTTTAATTCATGGTAGATGGCTCCATACATTTAATTAATTTTCTGTTGCAGTAGATGGCTTCCTGGTGCTGCTGGATAAAGCCATGCCCTCAGTTGACTTGGGCTCAACCAGTGACTTGAGTTTACCATGGAAAGTGGGAGTGAACAGCTGATGCCATCTATCCAATCTTGGTGTGAGGGAGATGGCTCATTCTAGTGATATCATGATACCTGACAGAGGGCGGGTTGTAAAGCATCCAGCATCAAAGGTTAGGATGTGCAAGCATCTTACATGCACTGTAGTCATCATTACATGGGTGAAAACATGTATGAGCCTCATGGATGGGTTGTCACGCTCCTGCTTTGGAGAGTGTGCATGTCACTTTGTTAGGGGATGAGTTAGGGACAGCAACTGAAACCCTCTAATAACTTTCTGGGCGGCAGCCATGACACAGTCAGCCCTGACTTCCAAAGAGAGGAGTGAATGGGCCAGCCAATAGTGGAATGATGTGGAAGTCACATGTGATAAAAAACATATAGAATTAACAATAAATACGTGATGTAACATTACATTTCAGTGCCTCCTATGACAATGCGTATGGACATCTACAATTAATATTTTTGGATAGCATCTGTGACTATGTCTCTTTGTTAGTTTTCTTATTTTCTGATAAACAGCACATTTGTTCACAGTGGGCGAAACTAATTCAGAATTTGCATGTCCATTGTCACCTGGCATACACACACACACACACACACACACACACACACACACACACACACACACACACACACACACACACACACACACACACACACACACACACACACACACACACACACACACACACACACACACACACACACACACACACACCAATAAAAATAAAATATAAATATCATTCACTTCTTCTTGAATGAGATGCATCTTCAACCCAACTTTTTATACACATACATTTATAATCCCCTTCCTTTCACTAGAAAGTGTTATATTTTTAGGGACTGGCTTAAAAAAGTTGTAAAGCATTAAGAGCGTGTCTTAATTTGGTAATAGAATTCTGACTAAAAGCAATCACTTACTTAAAAGTCAGTGGACAGTAACTCTTAGGCTTTTATATTGCATCTGTTTTATATATCCCTGGTAGAACCAGAAGACTGCAGATTTATTTATTTATTTGATTGTTTGTCAATGGATTTATTTATTTATTCTCATGGCTGGGAACAGTGTGGAGCATGTTCCCTTATGAATACAAGAATTGCCAAGGCCTAAAACTGGTTATGGTTCCTGTAACTTGCACTTGTGCATATACAGATATGCTGAATGACACTAGTGAGGAGTGGCAGTTCTGTTGCTTGCAGCTTTAGTTGTTGGTTTTGTTACTGACATGGCCACTTTGGAGCACATCATCTTGAACAAAATATATCTTAGTTTTTGCAGGTTAAGTATATACTTGTTTACATACTTGTGTTAAACAGCAGAGGGGTGTACTTTGAACCTCTGTGCAGTATTATTTTCTCATGTTTTTTCTTTCTTTCATTCTTTCTTAGTTTTTTTATGCCAGTACCATATGTTTTACCCTGAGCTCTACTCTTCAGCTACTCTTTACATCCTCAATCCTGAATAGACTTGCTTACCCAGTAACGGACTGCATAGGTCAACTGGTCACATGTTCTATCCAAATTCTAGAATCCGGAACAGTGAAACTGCTGCCAGGTCGAAACTGAATACATTGACACCTGTATTTTGATGTATTCAGCATAGCAGGAGGTGATGTCAGTCACTCATGCTATGCAGCTTACTGTATGGTGGCATTCCATAGTCAATGGTACGTGTATTTTACTATTTTGCTGGGGGAGGGGGGGCAAGCCCCCCTACACCCCCTGCAAATTATATACACCAACTCCGAGATCGCACTACAGTGAGGAAATGGGTTAATTCCCTGTTCCTCACTGAACCGCGATCTCCACTCAAAATTCTGAACTCAAATACTTGAACTACACTACCCATTTGATGTGGTGTAGTCGATGTATTTGGGTTCACAAAACTGCCCATTAGAAAACTGCATTTCGACAGTGTCACTCTTGATCGAATGCAGTTTGCATTGGTGATTGTAAACCATTATGTGATTTTTTTTCAAATATTGTTCCAATTTGCATGTTGAGGGATTTCATATTCCAAGAGGCTATTAGATGTATAATACACGGACATAATAACTGCTTTTTGTTTGCCATACAATGCCTAAACATTACTTTCTTCAGGTCAAAAATTTTGAGTCTAAGATTCACTTACTGAACAGGTTCTATATATTTAAGCTATACTATGGGACAAATGTATGTGAGAAGTTTTAATACGTGTTGCAGAGATTGCCTTTCATTTTTTTTAATACCATGACACTTGAATCAATTTTGGCCTTCTGCTGTTATTAACATCAGACATTTTTTAACAAGAACTCTATGCATAGTAATGAGCTTATAGGGAAAGCATCACAGCATGCCAAATTGTTCAAAATTGTATTCTGTACTTCCAGTTCTCAAAATAGCTTTAAGGTTTTGCTCCAATTTAGACAGTTTTGCATTTTATAATGCAGAGTGCCATCTTGTGTTCAGTGGAAAAATATACAGCATGCAAGGACATGGTAATTCTAAAGTTTCCGTCTAAAGACATAAGAAAATAGTATGACATAGTTGTAACCTTACTTTCTATTTTAAAGTCCTAAACCTATCAAAAGATTCAATGTTCCTTCTATAATTTTCTTCTTTTTTTCTATGCCACTGTCTCGCTTTCTATGTTCCCTTCTTTCTTTTCCTGTTTAGTTGTTGTTAATTAACCTGTAGCAGGGCTTAAAAATGTTAAGAATAACTGGAGGCAGTAAGGGAAGTTCAGTTTGCAGTAACGTTTGGGGTCTAATAATAATTGTAAAATGTATGTGTTTAGAGAATAATACGACTGTTACTAGATAAAGTGCACTATAATAGTACCTGTATGTAATTTCAAAGTAATTCCTGTGGGACTTAAAAAGGAATAAGATGCACCATAGTACAGTTAAACAAGTGCCCTAATTCTGTTTTGAGTATGCAATAAAAATGTTCGCTCATGCATTATAGTGGATAGGTTCCTTGTCTAATCATATTGACACATGGATTTGTTGAGGAGCAAAACTGGGAAATAGGTGGTTTCAGTAAAATAACCAACAAAAGGAGAACCCTCATCAAAAATAACAAGTAACCACAAAGAAGGCAAGGTAGCTAAGGCCTGAGCAAAAAATAAACAGAATATTGTAACAAAATCATGACACAGTAAATAGAGTAAAAATAGTGTTTAATGTTAAGCAATTTCATCCAACAAATTGTACAGGACTTCATCAGATAGTACAGACCTTAGCTACCTCATCTTCTTTGTGGTTACTTGTTTCAATAAAATGTTTAAAAGTCAATAATGAAAAGTTTTATAGTGCCATCAACAAATATGTTTACTAGTTAATGTGTATTTCTTGATATGGACTTATTGTGGAACTGCTTCAGACTTGTATGTGTCTGTAATTAACCACAGACTGGCTTCAAATTGTTGTACATTAAAAGGTTCTAAACTGGCCAGCAGTATGAAGGAATCATGGGTAGTAAGTTATGTTGTAAAGTGAATAACATTTCCAGTTTAAAAAGCTGTAAAACTCTTGTAAGATGATGGTATTCAGATACAACATGCAATCTACAGTGCAAGGACTTCTCTAGGACAGGTGATACATTTTTAAGGTTTCTGCCCGCACTAAGTGTCAGGCAAGCTTTGGATGACAAAATATTATTGTAGTTATTGCTGTCTCATGCACTGGCAGAAAGCAGCACAAACTAACTGGAAATAAACAACTTTGCAGAAGCGCTAATAAAGTAAAACATGGTCTGACTTCCTTATGTAGTGTATTCACCTGGTAACTGGCAAAACTGAAGGGACTTAATGAAGACAAATATTTTGCAAGCGAACAGCTCATTTTGAAAAACCTGGGGGGTGGCAGTGTGATAAAATTGTTAGCACTGCTACTTCATAGTGCTTAGTCCTCCAATTTGGTTCTTGGTTGGGGTGTCCTCTATGTGACCTCCCTCTGTGCATTTGGATTTTTACTGGGAGCTGCAGCTTCCTCCCAAATTCCAAAGACATGCATACATCTATTGGCATTCATCCAAACTGCCATTAGGTATGTATGCTGTGTAAGAGTGATTGAGTGAGGGACTGTGATTTTTTTCCAGCAATGGGCCTGTGCCCTTTTCCCAATTAGTTCTTCAGCCATGTCCCCAGTGAGTGCTTGGATGGGGACCAGTTACCCTGTATTCCTGAACTGGATTAAGCAGGTAATTAGAGAATGAATGAATGAATGAATGAATGAATGAATGAATGAATGAATGTTGCTCGAAGTCTGTATAAGGTGAGCTGATCAGCTATATTCTGACACTTAAGAAGTTAAAGCTAGAATGCCCCAAGTGTAACATAATTTTTTCCGGTTACATTTAGACCCCTACAGCCTTGATATGTGCAAGTGATCTGTCATCTATCTCTCGAAGTAAGGGCTGCACTGTATTTAGATGCCAGTAAACACATCACTCATTATGACACTCAGTCTTTGCTTGCTGGTTACTTCATGTAGGCATGACAACTAGCATGATCAAATAGAATGCTTTACTTAGTACAGCTAAAGCATCATTCATCTGCTTCACCAATAAAAAGAAACCTCAGATAGACAACATTGCACCTGTGTATTTATTTCTCATTGCTAGAAGAAAATCAGTTGGCACTTTGGCTGTAAATCCTAACCTTCTCACACTTTGAAAACTTAACCTTAAGGATGATCTTATAGGAAGGGATAGGACTACAGCGAGCAAGCTGAAAAATCCAACTAATTTACTAGACCCGAAACCAAGAAGGCTAGACATATCCACTGGACCATCAAACTCAGTGGTTGCTACTTTTGTTTTATTAGTTACACTCACCCACTAACTACATTTGGCTGATAGCCATCAAAGGCCTCCAGAACACCCATCCTTGGGGACATTAATCCATGAATTTATGTTGTTATCATTTAAAAATGAATTGTGTTTTCAGGGTGAATGAAAAGAAAAGTTCAAACATGCATGCAAAAGAACAATATGGAAAACAAGTTATCTCTATATTAACATCAGTAGCCCAGCAAAATAGAAGACAGCAACACTTGTTTTTAAGATGCTATTTGCATTCTTTTATGTGTCTGTGTATGTATGTATATGTGTCTTTGTTTCTGTGAAGATATGTGAAGGCTGCCAGCCTAGCTAGATAGAATTTTGTAGATAATTCTATGTCATTGTAAATATGAATATAATCCGCAGGCTTGTCCTCTTAAAATGTAAGAAAACTGTGTTAAATGTTGAACTTCAAAAATGTAGCCACAGTGCACTCTGCTGAGAAAAAGCTGATAAGTCAAGCATTGTATGACTGTTTGATTTCAAGGCTTGGAGACATAATGTCTGGATTGAGGAATTCCTTCTGTTGTTTGAGACCAGAGTTACTTGCTAGAGTTAACATATATAATGTCTTGTATTGCTCTTGTTTCCTGGCCAGGTGCAAGATCAAAGAAATGTTAAAACTCTGAGTTTCTGTTAGCCTAGGAACCAGAGAAGAATGATATAATCTAAAATGAGTCAGCAGTGATCTATTATTTTTAAGACTTTCTCAGAGAACGAGAATGAAAGCATTTTGCATTTGTCTTCAGAACTGACCACTCACCAGCACTTGCTTTGCTCTATCTGTATGTAAGTAGGATTTTAGACTTTAGTGTTTCTCTTAAGAAATAGAAAATAGTAAGTTTAGACTAGCTGTTTTCTATATTTATGTCAGACTATTCTACAGTATTATTTCAAGGATTTTCCTGTGATTTCTGAACTCTTGACTAGCACTGTGTTGAATTGAGAAGATTTGTCTTGTGTTTTTATTATTTATTATTAAATATTTTCCAACCTTTCAACTATGGCTGTTTTGTGTAGAGATAATTTAAGCTCTAGAGTACATTGGATGTATATAGTGATACTGTACAAAGCCACTCCAAATAAGCCTTGCTGTTGGTCACACTTACTAATTGGATAATAATATAGCACAGTAATAAATGGACACCCTTTGGTAAGGACCTTTTTAGTAGCTGAAAAGACTAGTTGGTGGCAGTGATTACTACCTTATAGCCTGGAAGGAGGGGGAATAGCTGGAGAACCTGTGCCAGCCTTCCCCAGGAGTGTCTGTGTATTTGTATATAAACCAAATCTCAGTGTGTATGAGTGTCAGATATTTGGGCAGAGACATGAAACATTGTCTGGACAGATGGAGCATGGGAGGTTTTGGCTTGACTACTCAGCTGAGATTTGTACCCTATAGCTGTGCCAGTGGGGAGTATTTTTTGGATTCTAGAGAGAAAGGGAGAAACGAGCCCCAGACTGACTGTGATCTATGTGTGCTCTTAAGGGAAATTGTACTTTACTGTGTGTGCATTTGTTATCCTTCCCAGTGTGGACTCTTCTCGCTGGTGCTAGTGGTGAGGATTGAGGCTCCTTGATTATTGGGTCAGTGCATGGATGTGACATATTAATTGGTGGGCAGTGGTGGGATATCCACACCACATATTAATTGGTTGGCAATTGGCTTGTAGTGGTGTGGATAGTGAATTCTTATAGCTTGTGTACAGTGATAACTGAAGGTGTTTTTGTACTCTAAATCAGCCACACAGTGAATATTCAGAGTTCAGATCACAACTTTTTTATTTCTTTTGTTAGCTTAGTTAGTCAGGGAGAACAGGCAAGCATGTCAGCAGAGGAGTATGGCAAGCTGACGTAGCCATTTGGCTGAGATGTGCCAGACTAAGGGAATAGTGCATGATGGAAACCTGACTAAGGCAGGCATGATTGCAGCTTTGGTCACAGCTGCATCAGAAAACAGCAATCAGGAGGATGATCAGACTGGCTGTGGAGATGTACAACACTCAAATGGACAGCTCAACTTTTCTGCAGAGGACGTAAAAATCCATCTGGAGCTAAAGAGACTTGAGTTGGAGGCCAGGTGTTTGGAAACAGAAGCAGCAGAGACACTGAGACGTCTACAGGCTGACGAGAATGAGAACCTGCTATGCCTGGAAGCTGAGGAGAAGGACAGGCAGAGCCAGCATGAAAAGGAGATGCTGATCTTCTCCAGAGTCATGGAGGTAATGGGGGAAGAGAGCAGCCGGACCCCAGAAGCACAACAGGTCAGTAAATTTCTTCCTCAGTTTAAAGAGGGGGATAATTTTGATACTTTCATTCATATGTTTGAGAGGGTCTGTAAACAGTATGATGTTGAC
Source organism: Protopterus annectens (assembly GCF_019279795.1). Lineage (NCBI taxonomy): Eukaryota > Metazoa > Chordata > Ceratodontiformes > Protopteridae > Protopterus > Protopterus annectens. Next base: position 1,030,543,273 of record NC_056744.1, read on the forward strand.
CAAAGGTAAACCTGATAGACTTCTTTGAAGCAGTCACCAAAGGCGTAGATGAAGTTAAGGTGGTTCACACAGCATATCTAGATCTCGCCAAGGCTTTTGACACCATGCCCTACTCTGGAATTATAGATAAACTCACTAAACTAGGTATAAATCCCTATGTCACAAGATGGTTTGTCAGCTGGCTCACTGACAGAACCCACACTGTGAAAGTAGCAGACTCTAAATCCAACTTCAGACCACTGACAAGTGGAGTACCACAGGGTTCAGTCCTGGGTCCTCTCCTGTTTGGTATCTACTTCTCTGAAGTACAGGATAACACAGAAGGTCTTTGGCTAACAAAGTTCACAGATGACTGCAAACTAGGAGCCATAATCAAAACTCCTAATGATGTGGGCATCCTACAAAAGGGCCTCATTGAGACAGATGCCTGGTGTCAAAGCCATGGCCTCAAGCTCAATGCCAAAAAGTGCATTGTCATCCATTGTGGTAAAAACACTGCACCCATGAACTACCACATAGGCAGTAGTCTACTTAACACCGAAAGTGTGATGAGACCTTGGGATACAGGTGGACAGTAGTCTCTTCTTTGATAATCACATCGCCACAGTAGTCAGGAAATCCTTCTACATGGCACACCTCATCACAAAAGGTTTCTCATCCAGGAAAAAGGTCATTGTTCCCCTCTACTCATCACTCATTAGACCCATTATAGAGTACAATGCCCCTTTTGGTATGTACTTCACAAGACATCTACAACAACTGGAAAGGCAGCAGAAATACCTCACAAAGAGGATTACCAGCCTCAAACAGATGCCCTACGCAGACCATCACAAAAAAACTCCAGCTTTACTCTGTCGCATATTGCCTACTCTGAGGTAATCTCTGCCTAACATACAAAGCTATGTCAAACCCAGAGCTGTTGGACATGCTCCACTTAAAGAAATCTCAATCCCTCTGAGCTACACGCTCTAGGGATATAAACCTTGTCAGCATAATAAACAGAACAAGCTGGAGGGATAGATTCCTGTCCCAGAGACTTCCCACACTCTGGGACAAACTACCTATCTATATCAAACAAAGCTCCTCATTAGCACTCTTCAAGAAAAATCTTGATGATTGGATGCAAGATAAGAAATTCACCCCGAGGATCACTTCTGTGGCTCTGCTTGACAGGGGCACAGGAAAATATTTTTTTTTGGGTGGCAAAAGCCAGGGTACCATTTGGCTAGGCTTATATCAGCCCTAGGACCAATAGCCTAGTACCTACCTATGAACCTATATGTGAGAAGTTTTAATACATGTTGCTGAGATTGCCTTTCAGTTTTTTAATACCATGACACTTGAATCAATTTCTGCCTTCTGCTGTTAATAATATCAGACATTTTTTCCCAAGAACTCTATGCATAGTAATGAGCTGATAGGCAAAGCATCACAGCATGCAAAATTGTTCACAATTGTATTCTGTACTTCCAGTTCTCAAAAGAGTTTTAAGGTTTTGCTCTGATTTAGACAGTTTTGCATGTTATAGTGCAGAGTGCCATCTTGTGTTCAGTAGAAAAATATACAGCATGCAAGACATCGTAAGTCTTAAGTTTCAGTCTAAAGACGCAAGAAAATAGTATGACATAGTTGTAACCTTACTTTCTATTTTAAAATCCTAAATCTGTCAAAAGATTCAATTTTCCTTCTATAATTTTCTTCTTTTCTTCTATGCCACTGTCTCGCTTTCTATGTTCCCTTCTTTCTTTTCCTGTTTAATTGTTAATTAACCTGTAGCAGGGCTTAAAAATGTTAAGAATAACAGGAGGCAGTAAGGGAAGTTCAGTTTGCAGTAATGTTTGGGGTCTAATAATAATTATAAAATGTATGTGTTTAAAGAATAATACAACTGTTACTAGATAAAGTGCACTATAATAGTACCTGTATGTAATTTCAAAGTAATTCCTGTGGGACTAAAAAAGGAATAAGATGCACCATAGTACAGTTAAACAAGTGCCCTAATTCTGTTTTGAGTATGTAATAAAAATGTTCGCTCTTGCATCATGGTCGATAGGTTCCTTGTCTAATCATATTGACACATGGATTTGTTGAGGAGCAAAACTGGGAAATAGGTGGTTTCAGTAAAATAACCAAGAAAAGGAGAACACTTGTCAAAAATAACAAGTAACCACAAAGAAGACAAAGTAGCTAAGGCTTGAGCAAAAAATTAACAGAATATTGTAACAAAATCATGACCCAGTAAATAGAGTAAAAATAGTGTTTAATGTTAAGCAATTTCATCCAACAAATTATACAGGACTTCATCAGATGGTACAGACCTTAGCTACCTCATCTTCTTTGTGGTTGCTTGTTTCAATAAAATGTTTAAAAGTCAGTAATGAAATGTTTTATAGTGCCATCAACAAATATGGTTACTAGTTAATGTATATTTCTTGATATAGACTTATTGTGGAACTGCTTCAGACTTATATGTGCCTGCAATTAACCACAGTCTGACTTCAAATTGTTGTACATTAAAAGGTTCTAAACTGACCAGCTGTATGAAAGAATCACGGGTAGTAAGTTATGTTGTAAAATGAATAAAATTTTCAGTTTAAAAAGCTGTAAAACTCTTGTAGGATTATGATATTCAGATACACCATGCAATCTACAGTGCAAGGACTTCTCTAGGGCAGGTGATAAATTCTTCAGGTTTCTGCCTGCACTAAGTGTCAGGCAAGCTTTGGATGACAAAATATTATTGTAGGTATTGCTGTCTCATGCACTGGCTGAAAGTAGCACGAACTAACTGGAAAAAAACAACTTTGCAGAAGCGCTAATAAACTAAAACATGTTCTGACTTCCTTATGCAGTGTATTCACGTGGTAACTGGTAAAACTGAAGGAACTTAATGAAGACAAATATTTTGTGAGGGAATAGCTCATTTTGAAAACCCTGGGGGGTGGCACAGTGATAAAATTGTTAGCACTGCTGCGTCATAGTGCTTAGTCCTCCAATTTGGTTCTTGGTTGGGGTGTCCTCTATGTGGCCTCCCTCTGTGCATTTGGATTTTTACTGGGTGCTGCAGCTTCCTCCCAAATCCCAAAGACATGCATGCATCTATTGGCATTCATCCAAACTGCCATTAGGTATGTGTGCTGTGTAAGAGTGATTGAGTGAGGGACTGTAATTATTTTTTCCAGCAATGGGCCTGTGCCCTTTTCCCAATTAGTTCTTCAGCCGTGTCCTCAGTGAGTGCTTGGATGGGGACCAGTTACCCTGCATTCCTGAACTGGATTAAGCAGGTAATCAGAGAATGAATGAATGAATGAATGAATGAATGAATGAATGAATGTTGCTCGAGGTGTATTCTGACACTTAAGATGTTAAAGCTAGAATGCCCCAAGTGTAACATAATTTTTTCCTGTTACATTCAGACCCCTACAGCCTTGATATGTGCAAGTGGTCTGTCATCTATCTCTCGGGGTAAGGGCCGCACTGTATTTAGATGCCAGTAAACACATCACTCATTATGACACTCAGTCTTTGCTTGCTGGTTACTTAATGTAGGCTTGACAACTAGCATGATCAAACAGAATGCATTACTTAGTACAGCTAAAGCATCATTCACCTGCTTCACCAATAAAAAGAAACATCAGATAGACAACATTGCACCTGTGTATTTATTTCTCATTGCTGGAAGAAAATCAGATGGCACTTTGGCTGTAAGTCCTAACCTTCTCACAATTTGAAAACGTAACCTTAAAGATAATCTTATAGGAAGGGACAGGGCTACAGCAAGCAAGCTGAAAATCGAACTAATCTACCAGACCCGAAACCAAGAAGGCTAGACATAACCACTGGACCATCAAAATCAGTGGTTGCTACTTTTTTTGTATTAGTTACACTCACCCACTAACTACATTTGGCGGATAGCCATCAAGGCCCTCCAGAACACCTATCCTTGGGAGACATTACTCCATGATTTTATGTTGTTATCATTTAAAAATGAATTGTGTTTTCAGGGTGACTGCAAAGAAAAGTTCAAACATGCATGCAAAAGAACAATATGGAAAACAAGTTATCTGTATATTAACACCAGTAGCCCAGCAAAATAGAAGACAGCTACACTTGGTTTTAAGAAGCTATTTGCATTCTTTTATGCGTCTGTGTATGTATGTATATGTGTGTTTGCTTTCTGTGAAGATATGTGAAGGCTGCCAGCCTAGCTAGATAGAATTTTGTAGATAATTCTATGTCCTTGTAAATATGAATATAATCCACAGGCTTGTCCTCTTAAAATGTAAGAAAACTGTGTTAAATGTTGAACTTCAAAAATGTAACCACAGTGCACTCTGCTGGGAGAAAGCTGATAAGTCAAGCATTGTATGACTTGATCTCAAGTCTTGGAGACAATGTCTGGATTGAGGAATTCCTTCTGTTGTTTTGAGACCAGAGTTAATTGCTAGAGTTTACATATATAATGTATTTTATTGCTGTTTTATTTGTTTTGTTAGCTTAGTTAGTCAGGGAGAACAGGCAAGCATGTCAGCAGAGGAGTATGACAAGCTGACAAGGAGCCATTTGGCTGAGATGTGCCAGGCTAAGGGACTAGTGCATGGAAACCTGACTAAGGCAGACATGATTGCACCTTTGGTCAGAGCTGCATCAGAAAACAATCAGGAGGACGATCAGACTGGCCATGGAGATGTACAACACTCAGAGAATGGACAGCTCAACTTTTCTGCAGAGGAATTAAAAATCCATCTGGAGCTAAAGAGACTTTAGTTGGTGGCCAGGTGTTTGGAAACAGAAGCAGCAGAGAGACTGAGATGTCTGCAGGCTGAGGAGAATGAGAAACTGGTACGCCTGGAAGCTGAGGAGAAGGACAGGCAGAGGCAGCATGAAAAGGAGATGCTGACACTTCTCCAGAGTCATGGAGGTAATGGGAGAAGAGAGTAGCCGGACCCCAGAATCACAAAAGGTCAGTAAATTTCTTCTGCAGTTTATAGAGGGGGATAATTTTGATAGTTTCATTCATATGTTTGACAGGGTATGTAAACAGTATGATGTTGACCAAAGGCTCTGGGTACAGTTCCTAACCCCCTTATTCCATGGTAAAGCTGTAACTGTGTTGTCTAAACATTCTGACCAGGAATTCTTTGATTATACTGCTGTTAAGAATTGTCGGTTACAATTTTTTTAAGCTAACACCTGAAACTTGTAGGAAAAAGTTTTGTGAGCATAGACACAATACAGAGGAAAGTGTGTGTGAATATGTTGCTGAACTGAGCACTTATTTTCATAGGTGGGTGAGTGGATGTCACATCACCACTTTCGAAGGGCTGGCAGACCTTTTGGTGAGGGAACAAGCCCTTAGCTTTTTGCCTGAGGACGTGAAGATCTGGTTAGCTGATAGACAATGTGCTACTTCAGATGAGTTGGGGAAGAAGGGAGACCTATAGCTAGCAAGCAGGGCATCTCTGCACAGGAAAGGGACCCCCAGTATTGCTCATGGATCTAAAGGAACCCATGGTGGGCAACCCAGACTGCCCCAAAAGAATCTGCCAGTAGTAGGGGAAGCCACTAGTCCTAGTACACATCCAGGACCTAGGATTAAATGTTTTGAATACAACCAGTGAGGCCATGTGGCATACAGATGTCCATGAAGGCAAGGTGGGGAACAAAAGGTGAGGGAGCCAGTAAGTGGGAAGGACAAAATGGCAATAGTAGGTTGTCTTGAGACAACAGGGGTACCAAACTACTATCCTACAGATGTCCTGATAGGGAAGGATTTTGATGAGACAGTACTATGTGTTAATGCAGTTACACACAGTCAGGCTGCAAGACAAGCATGTGGATCTAGTAGCCTGGTAGAGACCCAGACAGACCGCATATCTGCACCCAGGACTGATGAGGTGCTTACTTCAGGGAGGGAGCTACTCTGTAGCAGTGAGAATGAAGGTGAGCCACAGCTGCTTGTGGGTACTGATGTTCCCTTGGACAGAATGACTGCAAAGGTAGACGTGAGTAGTAGTACCCAGGCTAACAGTGAGGCACCACTGTCAGAGGATGCCAGACTTCCTGTGGAAGGGGAGCTGGGAGGGGTTACAAAGAGAGAGTTGAGACAGGCTCAGCTCTCAGACACTACATTACAAGGCCTGAGGCAGGTGGTAGCTAGTGAGGCACCTGATTCTCAAGGGAAGGGGGAATCTGTATACTGGAACAAAGGTTTACTGTATAGACAGTGGACCCCTGAGGGTGGGCTAGAAGGTGAGAAGATACAGCAGTTGGTAGTGCCTAGAGCCTACCTTCTGTCACTTCTAGCCATAGCCCATGATATTCTCTTTGCAGGTCATATGGGCATAAAATGTACAAAGAGACATATTATGCAGAATTTCTATTGGCCTGGAATTTCCAGAGATGTCACAAGGTACTGCAGGAGCTATGAGCAGTGCCAGAAGGTATGCAAGGCAGGAGACAAGGTGAGATCTCCTTTGATACCTTTGCCTGTGATTAAGGAGCCATTTCAGAGGTTAGCTATGGATGTTGTGGGGCCTCTGTGTACCCCAAGTTCCACAGGGAAAAAGTATATCCTAGTGGTATTAGGTTATGCTACAAGATACTCTGAGGCAGTGGCTTTGTCCTCCATTGAGGCAGAAATGGTGGCAAATGCTGTGTTAGAGATTTTCAGCAGGGTGGGTTTCCCAAAAGAAATACTGACTGACAGAGGTGCCAATTTCATGTCAGACCTGCTGGCTTGTCTGTGGAAGTAATGTAGGGTGAAGCACTTGAAAGCCACCCGCTACCATCCCCAGACTAATGGTCTTGTTGAGAGGTTAAACTCTACAATCAAGCCCATGTTATGGGAATTTGCAGACCAGTTTAAGAGGGAGTGGGGCAAATATTTTCCCCATCTGTTTGTTTGTTTACAGAGAGGTTCCCCAGGAATCCATGAGGTTTTCACCCTTTGAGTTGTATGTTCATAGGGTGAGGGGACCTCTAGATTTAATTCGAGAAGAGTGGGAAGGTGAGTGTGAATCTCACAATGAGTCTGTTGCAGCATATGTCCTAAACCTCATGACAAGGCTCAGGGAACTCATGGGCTTGGCCTAGGAAAACCTGGCAGAAGCCCAACAACAGAAAAGGTCTGTTGTGACAGGAATGCTCGAGCTAGAGAGTATTATGTCAGGCAGCAGATAATGGCTCTCATTCCTGTCAGACACATCAAGCTGCAAGCAGCCTGGGAGGGACCCTACAAGGTGGCAAGCAAGGTAAGTGATGTTAACTACATAGTAGAACTGCTAGACAGGAGGCAGGAGCACAAATTGTACCATGTTAACATAATGAAACCTTACCATGATAGGGAGGCCCTTGTGCTGAGTATTTGCAGTGGACTGCAGCAGAAATCTGAGGGAGATCTGGTGACTGATCTCCTCAGTGAGGTTCAGACTGACACCTCAGTGGAAGGGTAGCAATGTCCCTGCAGCTATCTCCTACCAAGGTTCAAGAAGTCCAAACAGTGTTACAGGAGTTTGGGGACATGTTCACTGGGAAACCAGGGTGCACCCACAGTGTGCAGCACCAGGTGGATACAGGACCCCAAAGGTCTATTAGGCAGGCCCCTTATAGGGTGCCTGAGAGAGTTAAATAGACTCCGAGGAAGGAGATACAGGAGATGTCCCTGGGCCTCTTCAGTGGTGCTGGTGCCAAAGAAGGATGGCGGCACCAGGTTCTGTGTGACTACAGGAAATTAAATTGTCACACTGAGTCAGATGCTTAGGACAGATGAGGCCCTAGAGCAGCTGAGTAGGGCTAAGTATATTACCAACATTGATCTTGCCAAGGGTTATTGGCAGGTGCCCTTGACTCCCAGTGCTAGAAAGAGGTCAGCCTTTGTGACTCCTTTTGGCTTGTATGAGTTCACAAAGATGCCCTTTGGGATGAAAAATGCCCCAGCAACTTTCCAGAGGTTCGTAGAATATATCCCAGCAGGAGCAGGAGGGTTTGCCTTTGCTTGCCTAGATGATATTGCCATCTACAGCCATTCCTGACAAGAGTACCTTCAGCATGCCAGGGAGGTGCTGAGCAAAATACAGAGGGCAGGGTTGACCATTAAGCCCAGCAAATGTCAGGTGAGTATGGCAGAGGTCTTCTACCTGGGACATAGAGTAGGGAGTGCTAAGATCAGGCCAGAACCTGCCAAAGTGGAAGCCATTTAGGCATGACCTGCACCTGTTACCAAAAAGCAGGGCATTCTTAGGGACAGCAGGGTACTACAGAAAGTTCGTCCCCAGTCATAGTACCATAGTTGCTCCCCTCACAGACTTGACAAGACAAAACAGGCTAGATAAGGTAGTGTGGACTACAGCATGTGAGCAGGCATTCCAGAAGCTTAAAGAAGCTTTGGGAGGACCCCCTGTATTAGCCAGTCCAGGCTACAGCAAAGAATTTGTTGTGCAGGTGGATGCTTCGAATTATGGGGTGGGGGCTGTACTTAGCCAGGTTTCTTCAGAGGGAGAAGAGCACCCAGTGGTTTATCTCAGTCATAAACTTCAACCCAGGAAGGTCTGCTATGCAGCTGTAGAAAAGGAATGTCTAGCCATAGTGTGGGCACTGCAGAAACTTCAGCCTTATCTGTATGGAAGAAAATTCACTGTAGTTACAGATCACAGTACCCTAACATGGTTACACCGAGCCAGCCAGCAAAATGCCAAGTTGCTAAGATGGAGCCTAGGGTTGCAAACATATATGTCAGTGCAGCACCGCAGTGGGGTTAGCAATGCCAACACAGATGGGCTCTCAAGACAGGTAATGGGGTAAGGTATACCCAGATAGACTTAAGCCACTCAAGCAATGTTTCTCAAGGACCACTTGAAAAACTAGCGTGAGTTCTCTGTGCGGGGGGGGGGGGATATGTGAAGGCTGCCAGCCTAACTAGATAGAATTTTGTAGATAATTCTGTCATTGTAAATATGAATATAATCCATAGGCTTGTCCTCTTAAAATGTAAGAAAACTGTGTTAAATGTTGAACTTCAAAAATGTAACCACAGTGCACTCTGCTGGAAGAAAGCTGATGTCAAGCATTGTATGACTGATCTCAAGGCTCGGAGACATAATGTCTGGACTGAGGACTTCCTCTTATTGTTTTGAGACCAGAGTTAATTGCTAGATTTTACATATATAATGTCTTTTATTGCTGTAGTTTCCTGGCCGGGTGCAAGATCAAAGAAATGTTAAAACTCTGAGTTTCTGTTAGTCTGGGAACCAGAGAAGAATGATGTAATCTAAAATCTGTCAGCAGTGGTGTATTATTTTTAAAACTTTCTCAGAGAGAGAATCAGAACATTTTGCATTTGTCTTCAGAACTGACCACTCACCAGCACTCGCTTTGCTCTGTCTGTAGTATGTAAGTAGGATCTTAGTCTTTAGTGTTTCTCTTAAGAAATGGATAGAAAATAGTAAGTTTAGACTAGCTGTTTTCTATATTTATGTCAGACTATTCTAGAGTATTATTTTAAGGATTTTCCTGTGATTTCTGAACTCTTGACTAGCACTGTATTGAACTGAGAAGATTTGTATTGTGTTTTATTATTTATTATTAAATATTTTTGAACCTTTCAACTGTGGCTGTTTCATGTAGAGATAATTTAAGCTCTAGAGTACATTCCATGTATATAGTGATACTGTACAAAGCCACTCCAAATAAGCCTTGCTGTTCATCGCACTTACTAATTGGATAATAATATTGCACAGCAGTAATTGGACACCCTTTGGTAAGGGCCTTTTTAGTAGCTGATAAGAGTAGTTGGTGGCAGTGATTGCTACCTTATAGCCTGGCAGGAGGGGGCATAGCTGGAGAACCTGTGCGAGCCTTCCCTAGGAGTGCCTGTGTGTTTGTATATAAACCAAATCTCAGAGTGTGTGTGTGTGTGTGTGTGTGTGTGTGTGTGTGTGTGTGTGTGTGTGTGTGTGTGTGTGTGTGTGTGTGTGTCAGCTACTTGGGCAGGGACACGAAGCACTGGCCGGACAGGGAGGGCACAGGAGGTTTTGGCTTGACTACTCAGCTGAGATCTGTACCCTGTAGCTGTGCCAGTGGGGAGTCTTATTGGGGATTTGGACAGAAAGGTAGAAACCAGCCCCAGACTGACTGTGATCTTCATAGGTTCATAGGTAGGTACTGGGCTATCTGCCCGAAGGCATATATTAGCCCAGCCACATTGTGCGGTATTCACCGCCCCTTTGGTTAGTTCCCTAGGCCCTTGATCTAGCAGCTAGTACCCTTGGCCCCTATCTCGTAGAGCTGTTGGTATGATCCCTGGTGTGAACTTTCTGTTACCCATCCACTCGTCAAGGTTCCTCTTGAAGAGGAATAGTGAAGGGCTCTGTCATATGTAGATTGGGACCTTGTTCCATAGCAAGGGAAGTCCCTGAGAAGGGAATCCATCCCTCCAGCATGTTCTATTCATTGCTATGCCGAGATTTATATCCCTAGAGCGTGCAGCTCGAGTAGATTTGGTTTTGCTAAGATGGAGCATGTTCAACAGTTCTGGGCTGGACACGGCTCCGCATGTTAGACAGAGATTGCCTCCGAGAAGGTGGTATGCAACAGAGAAAAGCCTTCGTTTTTTCAATCATGCTGCATAGGGCAACTGTTTGAGGCCAGCAATCCTCTTAGTGAGGCACCTCTATGGTCTCTCCAGCCGCTGGAGATGCCCAGCCAGGTACATTCCAATTGGTGCACTGTACTCAATAATGGGTCTGATGAGGGAAGAGCAGAGGGGCACCACTACATCCTTAGATCTTGATGCGAACCATTTCATGATCAGATGGGTCACACAGAAGGACTCTCTAACCACCCCCGCAACATGGTTATCAAAGGAAAGCTAACTATCTACTTGGGTCCCTAGATCCCTTATTACTTCTTCAGGTTTCAGGGGGTTACCTCCTATGTGGTAGTTCGTGGGTACTCTGTTGTTTCCAAAGGGGATTACTACACATTTTTTAACATTTAGCTTGAGACCATGGCTTTGACACCATGCATCAGTCTCATTAAGGCCCTTCTGGGAGGATATCCATGTCGGCCAGAGACTCTATTATAGCACCCTGTTTGCAGTCATCCACAAACTTGGTCAGCCACAGCCCTTCAGTGCTTGCCTGTACTTCTGAGAAGTATATGCCAAACAGGAGGGGCCCCAGGACAGAGCCCTGAGGCACACCGCTCATTACTGGTCTGGATTTGGACATAGATCCTGCTACTCTTACTTTGTGGGATCTGTCTGAGAGCCAATTTGCGATCCATCTTGTGACGTAAGGGTTTATGCCCAGGTTTATGAGTTTATCAATAATATCCGAATGGGGAATGGTGTCAAATGCTTTAGCAAGGTCAAGGTAAGCCGTGTGTACCTCCCTTCCCTTATCTATAGCCTGAGTAACTGTCTCAAAGAAGTCCACCAGGTTCAGGAGGCATGATCTGCCCTTGACAAAGCCGAACTGTGTGGGGTCAAGTGTTTGGAGGTTCCCAGTCTCTCCATTTATGAGTTCCATAATGATTTGCTCCATTGCCTTACAGAATCAGACTGGTCAGGCTTATTAGTTGGTAGTTCCCAGGGTCGGATGTGGACCCACCCTTGTGCAGCGGAACCACCATTGCTGTGCGCCATTCTATGGGCACATATCCTGTCGAGAGGCTGAGACTGAACAGGGTATTCAAATGCGGGGTTAATTCATTTTAGAGCTCGCATATGACACAGCCCGGGACACCATCTGGTCCCATGGAGGCAGTGTTTTTAGCTTTAGCTAGAGCCTTATTAACCAATGTATCAGGAATAATTGGAGTTACACAATCCCCTGGAATAGTTATAGGCCCTGTAGGTGGTGAGGGGGGGGGGGTTTGCACTGAACCTGTCAGCCAAGATGTTGGCAATGTCCGTGGAGTCAGTGTATTTTGTTCCATTTTGTACTAGCTCAGAACAGACCTGAGCATTGCCATTTAGGTTTTTGACGTAACCATAGAAGGCCTTATGGTTATCCGTGGCATCCTTGGCAACTTTCTTTTCGAAATTGGCTTTAGTTGACTTGATGAGGGCCCTCAATTTCTTACCAATGCTGATCAGGGATGATTTTTCTACTTGAGATTTGGCCTTTTTTTGTATAAGTCTCCTCCTTTTATTTATGTGTGCGCTTAAGGGAAATTGTACTTTACTGTGTGTGTATTTGTTATCCTTCCCACTGTGGATGCCCCTCGCTGGTGCTAAGGATTGAGACTCTTTGATTACTTGGCCAGTGCATGGGGTGTCACAGTTTCAGAGAGAGAGAGAGACAGACAGACAGACAGACAGACAAAAAAGTTCTCAAAATATGTTATATCTGAAAAGTTATTTAGCAATCAGTAGCAAACCTGACATGAATGTTGGTAAAATCATGAAGTAAAATCTTATATCCATAAGATCAGTCAGAAGAAGATTACAAGACCCTCATGGATCCTGGTTTTCTGAATTTTCTGGACATGATCATCGAATCTCTTATGAAACTTGAAAAAAATGTGTTCGGATTTCATTGGTTATTGGTCATGTCATTTTTTTCTCCTCACTGGATGGCAGTGTACATGTGCAAAGCAAAGATCAGTGTGGGAAAGAAGTTGCAAGGATGTAATAACTTTGAAGAAGAATGTTTAGTAGCAGACACAACACTAGCATTAGCCAAAGTAAAACAGGAAGCAACATGTATCAAGGACAATCCAATGAAAATTTTATGTATAAAAGTATACAAGTCCACATAGTGACATTTAATAATTTGCTGACTCACAAAAGATTACTGTCAAATATTGGTGCTACCTACAGGTGAAAATAATAGAGATCTAAACAGTGTGCATTATTGGATGAAGGACATCACATTTCAATACTTAGACTCAGTGCCAGAGAAAATGAAAAAAGCAAAACCTGAAACTTACCATTACAACTTAAAGCTTATTTTTGTGGAGAATTTCATACCCCCTCACCCCAGCACATGGCTGCTTCTAATTTATTATACATGAACCCTACTTCTGTCCCTCACATTACTGGAAAAACTCTTAGCAGTACAACCTCAGAATGCATTCCCCTATGTTCATACTTTGAGTTCCATTATTCTGGGGGAGTTTATTAGAATGTCCTCAGAATTTCAACAGATATCCTGATCTATTTTTCAATGAGAATGCCACAGTAGATGAGTACTGATGATTGAAGCTTCTGTTTTATGAATTTCTGTTACACAGATCAGGAGAAGTATTAAAGTCAATATGTAATACTCTTCATAGCCTAGTAGATGTTCATAGTGCAACACTGATACCACAGTGCATCATTACCAATTTTGAAATTCTGCAGTACAGGTGGTAAAATTACTCTCAAATTCAAAATGAAGGAATGGATCTTTAATTTCTGACAGAACATATATACAAACAACAGCACTAATGACAGACTATGGTATAGACAATGAGATTGTTTTTAACATCCTCAGACTAATAGTTTTAGCTTTCTTCTAGTTGTCTGCATACCAAAACCTGCAATCAGATTCTGGTAGCAGTGGTTAATAGCTCCACTGCAGTGCATCTGAGTCAAACATTCTGAGTGATGTTTTTGTTTTTTGCACCCGGAATTTCTGTATGTTGCTCGTCATTAACTGGTAACTAATGCAATTAATCTTAGGGTAATTTTCCCAGTCTAGCTTTTCATATGTTTCATGTTATTAATTCATAAGTTGCATGATTAAAAAAATAAATTTAAATGTCATGACTGGAGGAATTACTGGTATCATCTGAAACATAGTTAAAAACATAAAATAAAATAGAAATAACACTGCTGTTATAAGTAGTATCAGAAGCATTACTAAAATACTGAAATTGATTTTACCCGAGTCCACAGATCTTAGTTTCAGTTCATTGCTTAAAACTATTTTGCTGTACAAAACAATCCCCGGGATTCATGAAGCTTGCGCCAGGCACAGGCGTAGCGTAGGTGGTATAACACCAAATATGGCCATCGAGCGATTCAGGTACGATCCAATTCCACATGCACTACCGGCGTACGCCAGAACTGCGCAGCCCTCAGCTTAGGTATGCTAATCACACCATGTGCAGTGCCGCACCATGCAAATGAAGGTATATAGCGATTCATGAAGTGGTGCAGGCATAGCGTAAGCCCACGGAAATGTAAACCAAAAAACATGGTTTACATTTTCATAAACAGAACATCGGAGCTATGGAAGCAGCCCAGACTCATGTATTACAAAGTTAGCATATGCCAATGGCTAAATACACAGCCAATGGCATAAGAAAAGATGCACAACACCTAAAAAATATTTAATGTCATGTCCACAGTAATGCAAAGTACAACCGCAGGGCATGTGTGCACAAACTGGAACACAAAGAAAATATATACAAATATCATAAAATCGCAATGTAATACAAATCAGGATTTCACCATAATACGCAATGGTATGCATGGTACACCACAACCAAGCTGCAAGGGTTGCTAAGGGTCTGTGACAGTGTTAGGCATGGTAACTATGAATTAGTAGTCAATGCCATGCAAATGAGGCAGGTAATACTGAATTGCAAACGTCCCACTGGATTAAAGATCTACCATACGGCGCAGTGCTATAACACCGAGGAGTGGCTAAGAGGTATACATGACATCAGTAGTGGGGTGTGCCACCGTAGCTGTAAGCACATTGGAGCAATGCAAATCTGGCCTGGCCTTTGCTAAGCAAAGCTGCAGGACAGGGGTGGGGAGGTAGGTATAGAATTGTTTAGCTGAGAGCACATATGGTGCCCAAAAGCGCATGTGTACGGGGATGAAAACGTGCCCGAAACCTGGTAAGCGGATGCCACGTGCCGCAAACCATAGCACAAACAGGAAGGTCAGGGTAAGAAAAGAAGGAAATGCCGCAGTAGGGTAATTGAAGTACAACTGAGCAATTAACACCTATTAACTCACAGCGGGCAATCGACGGCAGCTGACAAGTCTGCTCGCAGAAACCTGCAAAACAGGATAGGGGAGGCATCGGATTGCAAAGAAAGGAGAACTGTCATAGCAGAGCAAAGCAAACCTGCAGTAGACTGGCAATAGAACACATTACGCAAGATAAGCCAGGTCTAGGAAAGTGCAAATTAAAGCAGGCTGCTGGATGCATGCCAGAAAATGGTAGGTGAAACGTGAAGAAATGTAAAGGGAAGGGCAAGAGGTAATCCACGACAGCCAAATGTAATTCAACACCAAAGGCACCACAATAGTAGTTCCTGTAGTAAACCACATAAGATACCCTGTAGCTACAGTCGTACATACACACCCTATGACATAATCGGTGTTCACAGCACAATAGTATAAAGTGTGAAAGCATCCTACACACACCTGTGTATTCCCAAACACTGCACCATAGGTGTAAACACACGGGGAACTTTTAAAATGTACATGTTGGGAGCTGCCATAGCTGTGATTCATCACAATGTGTTAGAGACTGACGGTGTTGTGGAGGATGATGCTGACAACCACCGCAGGCCCCGGAGCAGGAGAAGAGTGTTCAGACCAAGGGTAACCTACCAGGGGCTACATGATCTGTAGATAGTAGAATGTTACAGGGTGGACAGGGACATCTTACACAAATAGTTGAGCTGTGTCGGCCATGCCTGAGAACCAGAAACAACAGAGGGGAACCCATCCCAGTGGACACAAAGGTATGTGTAAGCTTGCGAATACTAGCCACAGGTACCTTTCAAAGGCCAACTGGAGATATAATGGGGATCTCACAGGCATCAGCATCCAGGGTACTATACCAGTTCCTGGATGCCATGTTACCACATGCCAATGAGCATATATACTTCCCCCGAACTCAGGAGGAGTTGGCCAGCAATATGCGTCACTTCCACCATGTGGCACACTACCCAGAGTTACTGGGTGCTATAGACTTAATGCACATACATATCAATTCACCACCCGGTGAGCATGGTAGGCGCTACATAAACCACAAGGGATTCCACTCCATCAACTGCCAGGTCGTGTGCAATGCCCAGGGCATTATCATGGATGTGTGTGCTGGCAGCCCTGGAAGCTACCATGACTCCCATATCTGGCATGCCTCACAGCTGTATCAGGTATTTGTCAGGGGGGACATCCCACATGGCCACCTTGTGGGGGATGCTGGCTATGCACTGGAGCCGTGGATGATGACTCCCATCAGAAATGCACACACACCCATGCAAGAATGCCATAATGAGGCACACGCACAAACCAGAATCATCATAGAGCGTGTGTTCGGGATGCTGAAATCACAGTTCCGTTGCTTGGACACATCTAGTGGAACCTTGCAGTACTCTCCAGGCATGTGTGCGCACATCTTCATAGTATGTGCCATGCTACATAATATGATCCTGCGGAAACAGCTGCAGCAGGGACAAAATGGTGAAGGCCCTCATAGCCCACCGCAATTGCCAAGGCCATCACAGGCACAGAGGGATTCAGACCACGAACACCCTGTGCCAGCCGCAGTAGGCAGACGGAGGCGTGCCCAATATGCCTACGCCTTGGCAAAGAGGTAACGTATAGCACATACTCTGACAGTGTAGGCCCCTACGGACTGACACACCTCTCCACCTGCACACACAGTAAAATGGATGGCGCACACACACAACCACCTGCAAATTGTAATGTATAGGTGGCCTACTGTGTGAATCCTACATAGGCAGCCCTCAAACATTGTACACACGACAGCTATTGGAACAAGTAATGTCAACACCTGAACAGTACATGCACCTATCAGCATATGTTGGTGCTGTGTGTATAGGTACATCGGTAGGTACACGCCCTATTGTCAGAGGCCATACACCAAATGAGGCACACAGTGTCTGCTGTCACCACAACATCGAGTAACCAACTGTCGCTCAGTGGAGCAGAGGCAATCGTAGGATCACATGTGTGTAAGCACTGTTCTCCACACACTCTGCACGGATTCCCTGCTGTGTTAATGAGGGGCTCCACATAATGTAATCATGGATGTTGTGTCAAGGCATGGGGTGTACCCATGACAGGTATTCGTCACCCCAGCATGCTCCACCTACGGTCGTTTGAAGGTGTAGCACATTATCGTGTGTGGCTCACTGTGATATACATACCCAATGCTGGAGCACATCCAGTAAACATCAAATGGACATACCATTAATTGGACTCATCCATATGTAAACTAAATGAGTGCAGTATGGAGTAACAGCCATAGTATACTCCACATACAAAATGCCATAACACGTGTACAAATCCCAGATGGCCAAGTGGTAAATGCAGTGACCGTCGTGCATGTTCCCGGTCCCACGTCCTGCAAGGGATGTAATGTAATCCCGAAGGCACGAATAATGCATGTCGGATGCAGGTCATCAGATCATGTTTAGCACACGTTAGTGGGAATATGCGTTGCCCAGTGCTGGTAAGCGTCGTTTAAATATGACTATACAGATATGCACGAAACAGGGCTAAGCTTCTCTGAATATCGCGCAGATCACAGTCAGTGAACAGGGGAAACCAGCGTTATTCACCCCTGTACTAATAGCGCCTGCTCTGAAGGGTAAAACAACCACTGCCAGGAGTAGAACACGCAATCATGTATACAATCACCTAACACTATGGTAGCCAAGATGTACCTACGGCAGGTGTGTAATGTGACAGGTTCAGAGGTTCAGACACAAACGTACGGAGTCCAGGAAACAGTATACACTGACAAGTACACAATGAAAGGTGTATTTTGCCTGTCACTTTCTCTGTCAGATATATATATATATATATATATATATATATATATATATATATATATATATATATATATATATATACATACATATATAATACAGATAGAAAGGGTGATAGAGAGATATATGTTGATATATACGGATTCACCAATATCTGCAAATATATAGATAGGTCAACGACATTCATAAAACCTTGGAGGTACAAATAAATAGGATACCGCCAACTATGGAATGTGTCACATACTGACACGCATAACCACGAGGCTGAAAGACCGAAAGAACACAGTACCGGAACACTAGAACCGCGAGTAATATTATCACAATATGAAGGGACATTTAGTTACCGCTGCCGGTGTTGCGGTCCACGTAGGTACTGTGTTCAACTGTGTTTTTGATTGCCGTAGTCTGTGTATGTGTGTGTTGAGGGTGCCGTGTGCATTTCCATGTGACTGTAATGTGTATGTGTGTGTCTGCATTGTGTGTCTGTTAGTGCCAACTCGGAGGTTGATCATTATGGTAGGTGTGGTTATAGCTAGCCATAGGCATACGGTTACCACCTGTCCCACATTAGAAGGGACAGCTCCTCCCTAGGCAGTTGTGTCCTGACATAAAACATTACAAAGGGCAACTGTCCGAGATTGTAGGACATTATTATGTCCCATATATTATGTAATAGTTGCATTATATAGTTATGCCTGTATGTAAGAAACGTAAATGTTACATGCAATATGATAAGTAGCCAAAGTCCTACAACAATAAGTATGTATTGAGGATACAAGTATGTGCTATCCTGTGTACTGACTGTGGGTATGTGTCGGCCTGTAAACACTGATGTGTGTCCCGCAAGTGTCCTACAATGGCCATTTGAAAAGGTGGCAACCCATGCCAAAGAGGTTCAGTTACCAAAACAACTGCAACGACTGCAAATATCTGGGACAGAAATACACGGGACAGCTGTCATTTAGTAACATTCCTTTACATATCACTGTAATTCCGGAGGTATGGAAGTATCAACCTCACCTGCATGCTATATAGAAACCAATTAACAACGGCCCAATGTATATGCCCGTAACAAAAGTGTACTAACTGACAGTTCTTTAATTAGGGAAGGAGCCCACACACATATATGGAATATGTAGAAATGCAAACCCCACATACCTGTATATGCTATGTACACCCACCTACATCCCCCACACATGAAAGTATAGCAATACAGACTGTAATTACAGCACATCCATTACATCTGCAGAAGCATTAACATACCTTGTGAGAGACACATTTAAAGGTGCCGTGTGAAACAGCCGTTGTATAATGGAACAAACGGCGATGTTACAGGTTTTGTTTGCAGTAGTCCCTTATCAGACAGTTGGGATGACAGGTACACTCACATGTAGAACCACATACTCTAGCCATCACACACAATCCATGGGGGACATAAATCCAAACTATCTGTGTCTCTACATATAGCAGTTGCAATTACTCATAACAAAACACAATACAGGCCGTCTCCCCGAAGGTAGGGCAAATGGGCAACGCCCAAGTGAAGAATTCAATTATACCCCACTGTTGCTGCGTAATTGGTGAATGGAGTAGCTGCACAGCTGATGTGCAAGTAATATGTCACTCAGGAACACCAATTGGTGGCAGGAAACCACATGTTACAGGTATCGACGTATATAAGGATGACTTGCCAGACATTCAAACCGTATGCTCATAAAATAGAACTGTTTAAACAGTGTAAGAGAGATAGTCACGAAAGTCCGGAACGATAACAAGGTATGTAGAACACATGGTATGTAAGTGTATGTATTGCCTGTTTTGTATTAATTATGTTAGTGTATGTATAGCCTGTTTTGTATTAATTAAAAGTGTCCGCAATGCATAAAGTGGGAAAAGGTATTATGTAGTGATGTTTTGATGAGCATAGTAATGCGTGTAGAAATTGTGTGTCCTGCAGTGGGCCACAAGGTAAACATCACAGACACCACAAGGGATGCTACATGAGGGCTTTAAACAGAACAATTCCATACCACCTGCCGTCAGTGGTAGGGTATGTCCAACAAGTACGTGCCATAGCAGGGGATAGTATATGTCGATATACTGTCACAGTAGGCATGTGTATGGGCATATAACGACAGTGACATGTCTAAGGTGGTCCTGCTGTGCAAGTATGCTTTGCATTATGGGATACTATGTCAAATATGTGTAATGTACAGTATTGTAGGTAGATATGTCAGATATTCTACACAGCATAACAGGCATATCATGCATACCAAAGGTATTGTCTATTGGCATGTACAATATACAATAACAGGATACATATGGCTTGTATTCATGGGACACTGTAATAGCATGATAGCTAATCTAAATGGAAGAGCTACTCAATTAACCATGCACAAAGGACATGTAATAGCTTCACAGGTTCATAGTGGGGTACTATGAAGTCTGACAAGTCTATGTGTAAGCTCAACTACAGTGTTCACACCAGCGGCACCTCTCTAGGGTAGTGTCCTGTCTGTGAACAGCAGAGCCATGTGTTACCTGCACCTCTGCACAGTACAGCCACTGCAGTGATCCCTGGCGTACATGTGTCTCCCATCCACCAAGTGAGGTATCACATGAACAGTGCTACTGAGTGTCCCTGCGTGATGTACATAGGAATAATGTTCCAAAGCATGGTGAGTGTCTGGTGTGGGTATGTAACCCTCAAGCACTTCCCACTCATCATTGCGTGTGTGCACATATCCATGAGCATGTTGCTGACAGTAGCTTTTGCTTATGTTGCTTATGTGGAGTATATCCATGAATATTGTTATGGACATGGGCCCTGTCTGTTCAGCGGAGGTCACCCCTGAGTATGTAGTATGCAAATGTGTACAGACGTGGTGTCCGTTGTTCTGCCACATACGTCAACTGTTGGAGCTCAATAAACGTCATGGCGTGTTAATGTTGTGGTATGTAAAGCTGTAGCTGTTGTGTAAGGTACACCCTAAATGGGGTGTTGTACCCTTGAATGTGTGTATACGTCTGGAGTTCAGAGGTACAATGGGTGCCTATGTTCCAGCTACAAACCTAGTACAGATAAGTGTGGCCAGGTAGAAGGATATCCACGCCACACTGGCAATATGGTTATCAAAGGAGTGGGTGCGACAAACATGTGTAATACAATCACGTACAATGTGACATGTATGTAGGGGACTACCACCTATGTGATAGTCAGTGGGTGAATGGTGTAATGCAAAGGGGATGTTCATGCACCTTGTGTCATGCAGCTTGAGGCCATGATATTGATATCAGGTATCCATCACAGTGACACCCTTATGGAGGGAGTCAGTATCAGCTGGTGGATCAATCATGATGCTTTGTATGCAGTTGTCTGTAAAGCTAGGCAGGGAAAGTCCCTCTGTGCTAGCCTGTACCTCAGGGAAGCATATACCGAACATGAGGGGCCCTATGACTGAGGACTGTGGTACGCCAAGTGTAACTGAAATGCAGTAGGTACTATGGTATGCTACCCTCATTGTGTGCGTCCTGTCCGTGAGCCACTTTGCATAACATCCTGAGACATAGGGGTCGATGTGCAGGTGGATGTGTATATTGTCAATACCAGAATGGAGAACGGTGCTGAAAGGCAATGAGAGGACAATGTAGGCTGTGTGGACCCCCTTACCGTCATCAACTACCCTGGTAACTGTATCAAAGGAGTCCACCAGGTGTAGGAGCCATGCTCTGGCCCTAACAAGTCCAACCTGGGTGGCATCAAAGGACCGGAGCCCACCAATGTCTCTGTGAATGACTTCCATGATGATGTGCCCCGTAGCCTTGCAGAACAGTCCATTCAGGTGTATAGGGCAATAGTCCTCCTCTTGCATTGTGGCGTCACCTGTGTGGAGTGTGATAACTGTTGCTGTGTGCCATTCAGGGGCCACAATGTCTGATACAAGGCTATTACTGAATATGGTGGCCAAGTGGGGAGACATGTCATTCAGAGGTTTGTGTAAATCACAGCCTGGGATGTTGGACGGTCACATGGGTCCAGTATTCCAGGCCATATAGAGTGCAGGTTAGTACTGTGTAGGTGTGACCGCAATGTTCCTGCATGGATTGTGGCCCTGTAGGGAGTGAGAGGGTGTAATGTTAGTATTGAACCCATCCGCCAGCATGTTGCCAACATCACCTGGTTCTGTAATGTTCCTGAGTAACTGTTGTATGTCAGAGCAGATGTGGGTATTGCCATTGACTACTGACATGCCTCCATAATGCCTTGTGGTACACCCTGGAATATGTCACAGTAATGTTTACGTAGCTAGTTTCGGAGTATGTGATGAGGGATCCTGTAGCCCTACTGAGGCTGACCAGTGAGCTGCCCCACCCATGGGATTGTACTCCACTTTGCAACAGTCTCCACCTGTAAATTATGTCCATGGAACTGGACCCCCAGAGTGGTGTCCGTTATCTGGTGGGTACCATCATGGCTCTGTGTGGAATAGCATGATCCATGCAGTCGTGTAAGTGCTAATGAAGTGCACTGGGGTATGTTTCAGAGTTTGTATGTGCATTGTCCATCTGCACGGGTGTCATGATGTTAACTACTGCTGTCATAAGACGTCTGTAGTAGGCATTGTAGTACTCTTGTACTGTGTATGCCGTGAAGGGTGTGGTGCCGGGATGTGGATAACAAGGGTGATTAGCATATGTTCGGAATCCACCAACGAGGGGATAACCCCAGGTGTGGAACACCAGTCATATGTTGTTAGTGTCCATGTCAAGGATATTGTTGGTCTTGGAGGTGGTGTGTATTGGTTGATCCAGCCGAGTGGAGGTTATGAATCCCAGACAGTGTTGGCCTAATGTGTCGGTACATGAGTGGCTATCCCAGTTAAGTGTGGGGTAGTGTCAGTCTCACATCAGTAGTACTTGTCTGAGCCCTACTGTCCAGTACACCAAGAAATGAGGTCTGGTAACCGTGGGGTATGTTGTTGAATCCGTAGCTTGTTACAATGTGCATAGCAGTTTTGGCCACAGTTAGTTGCACGTGGAGCACCTCTGATGCATTGTGCTAAGTAACTAGCCAGGATGTGTGTACAACATAGTGGAATATGGGAACACCTCAGCCGTGGGTGTGCCAGTCCAGGTTACATGACTGAAAGGTATGGTCTGTGTATAACCTGTCATTGCAGGTGTACTCTGCAGAGCCTAGAAGCAGGTCCCAGTCACTGCAGAGATATTGAAGTGGTCCATTATAAGGAGTGCCTTGCCTGCGTGTGTCAGAGATGAAGATGTCAAGCATTGCATCACATGACCCCATGTTTTGCTTGCCTGTTCCCGTTCTGTTGGTGAATGTTATTGGAAACTGTGCAAGACAGGCAGTATAGAAGCAGCAAGAGCCTTACATGTTATCTGTACTCTCAGGGCTGACAGGTGCAGGTCATCTGTGCCAAAGCATTGTGTTTTGTTGACCATGTCAGTCAAAGCGGACAGATACCAGATGCCTGTGGAATGACAGCAGAAGCATAGGCAACTGTTGATGTGACACAGTCAGTTGTTGTACAGTGGTAACAGGTCCAGATGAATGCATAATGCTCTCCAGGGCTTGGCCCATAACTTCAGGGCTACAAGACCGGTGAGCTATTGCATGTCCCTGCACACATAGTCTGTGAAGTTGCATCTCAGGACAGTCACACTAACATGGAGAATGACATCAAATTGTACCTGGTGAGGTGTGGCATGGATGCATAGGTTATGTTGCAGAACCAGTTACCCGACAGCAAGAGGTAAGCGACTATCGCCTTGTGTAGCCTGCTGAGTGGAACATCAGTGTGACCGCCTACAGAGTCACCTACGACAGGTGTGTTGTGTATGTTATAACACCCTATTGGCTGTATGTGATGGGCACAGATGAGTCTGTGGGCTATAAGTTATTGTTGTTGTGTTTGGTGATGGGGGCTGCCTTTTGTGCCTACACAGAGTATGGAGAGGGACTGCAAAAGTTGTACTCGTATGTGTGGCCTGTGGTGGTGGAGATCTTGTGAGACTATGTGATGAGTGGGGTGTATTGCGAATGTTACACATCCCCACATGATTGTCATGTTCAGTCAGGGTTGGTGACAGCATTACCCCCAGCAGGGCTGCATATGTGCATCTCCCACAGGCTGTAGTGTCATAGGTTGGGAGGTGAGCTTTGACTGTGTACATGAGACAATTGCTCTATTGCCACATGTACGACATATTCATCATATAGACAGGCAATAGCACTGGTACGTGACAGTTGGACATGCCTGTATATACAACCATGTCTCACAAGATATGTGAGTTACGTGTGTACAACAGCTGTTGTACTGTAAGCAAGCTGGAAATGTAAGGACAGACAGTGTACTTGTGAGAAATGGTGTGGAATGGGTGCTATATTAATCAGTAGCTCATGAAGTGCTCACAAGTTCTGAACAAGTGCTGAGCATGAAAATACAATACAGATAGGGTGTTGGATAATATCAACCCACAAGTGGTGACAACAGTCATAATTGGTGGCACCGCACTATTACCCTGCTGAGTATGGTATGCAAGTCCATGAACCATTATCAATGTAGATGTTAGCAGTACAGATGTACATGACAGTACGGATGTTTGACTACATATACCTTCGTATGTCACAGGAGTGTTCTACCAGTGGCCTGTTGACAGAATCAACACTACAAAAGGTGCCAGAGTGGCATGTGCATATCACACCAGTGCCAGCTACAGTAAAACAGGGTTAATGTGTTGTACTCCACCCTCATTGTAGCCCATACCACACAGACAAATGTGAGGCATCTGTGTATGTAAGGATGTGAATGGCCATTACCTATGAGCAATAGCTGTCTCAGTGTTGTGAACAACATACAGAATGGGCTTTGTGGGTGAGGTGTGTGACATATGTGCACATTCTGACAGATCATATCAACATTGTCACTGCTGGGTGAATATCCCTGTACCCATTAACTACCACCTAGGCTGCGGTCAACATTATGGACACTGTGTAAGGGATGGTGCTGTGCAGTTCACCTCCCTGAGTTGGTGACATCTCCAGGCCCCTTAGGTAGTCATACGAGGTACCCATGTCATGACAGGGTGCCATCCATGAGCATGGAGATCATTGGACAGGCATACACAGCACTTGGGTGACCAATATTGGATCACATATCACCTTTAAGGGGTATTGGCCATGCGTGGATGGGCGATACCAGCCTTCACAATCCTCAGCTCCACTATGCAGCATGCTGTCTACCTTGCATAAAGACATGTGCTACACTATGATGTTGGACATGCTACATGTCCATATCCTGATCTGAAAGACATACGTCATGGACAGCCACTGTCCTACTACTAGGATCGCCACATGTTGGACAGATCCCTGTGCCATACATGTGACATACTCCCGCCATACTTTTCAACCCTGTCCATCAAAGCTGCACATGTCATCTCTGTCATACATGGTGTGATGACCGCATGGTAGATGTAGTATCAACTGTCTGGATCAGTAATGTGGCACTGATGCACCTCACGGTGGCAAAATGGCTGTCGGATACAGCTAGGAAACCTTGCCCGTATATGCTATAGTTGATAACCATCCCTGCGAATGACGTCCAACTAGCCATTGTCCCATGTCTATCACATGTGCAACACAGGCGATCCGTGGCAGGATGTTGAACAGCTGTACAGTGCCGTGTAGATGCATGTGGCAAAACACATGCATGTAAAGGTTTCCATGCGTATGTGTGCATTGTCACTGCTCACAGCATCAAGGTCAACAGCATTACCGTGGACACATCCAGGCATGTGCTGATAGGTAAGAACACCAGTGCAGGCAAACAGACATGCCCACATCCAGACAGCATTCACATGGAGTATGAACAATGTAATGAGGTGACACACATATATGGTGATGATATCCAATGCATAACGGGTGTTACATGTGTGTGTCACAAACATGTCAGTCATGTCAGTGTCATGATGATCTGCAAAGATAACTGTGCAGATGTACTAGATTTACTAGAAATGTATGTGTAGCAGTATCTCTGTACATCTCTGATACTGTGACCTGTCACCATCATTATGTCTTACAGATAATGCCTCATACACGCCTGCCAGTGTACAGCCGCCAGGAGGATGATCCTGTACCTCCATGAGAACTACGAGGTGTTGTTCAGCCATATGCCACAGCATGCCCAGCAGTGTGATGACCTGTGGCAGGATCTTCGCAGGAGGGTGAATGATGTGGGTGGCCATAACCGCACCTACCAGCAGGTGTGCAGACACTGCACGGACTTGATACGAAATGCAAAACAGCATGCCACTGCAATCGCCAGGGAACAAGGTGGAACAAGTGGTGGGCCACCAACCCAGCCCCCACTCACACACACCGAGGAACTACTGGCCAGTCTGGGGACACCCTCAGAACAGCATCCACAAACACTAGCTGCCATCGTGGAGGTAGGTGTCTCCCAACCAATGTGCCTGGTGTTGCCTGGTAAGTCAGTACTGCACATATGACTATTATATCCCATTTAGTTGCATGTGTCACTGTACATTATGTAATGTAACATCATATTCAAGGTATGTTGACACACATGCTGCATACTACAGAATGCTACCCTGTGTATGCACACATGTGCATACTATATGCTATTGTACAGGCGAATGTGTTAACATGCACAGTGCACCCTGTGGCTGTCATACAGTCATGGATAATGCTCAAACTGCTGTGTCACCCCCATACAGGTACCTCTGGCTTGCCGCACAGACATCAGTCCATTGCAGGTGAGACTGTCATCAGTATCAGGCATGTTAAAGCATAGATCTATTCGCCATGTGGCCAGTTAAGACTTGTACACTTGATGTTCGGTCCAGTCACGATATACAGGTCGCATCACCCATCATTCACACTGGCTACCCATGTGCAATATATACAAATGAAATGATACACTGACATGAAACCACAGTATTTGTCATTGCTACATGTGTGGACATATGTGCTATACATTGGAACAACACGTGTGGTATGCAAACAGTACCACACAGTGAGCTGTGATATGGGAGCCCACAGGAGTCACCATTGTGTTATATGCCCCTGCAATGGGTGCACACATTGTGATGTGCCATCTGACATGTCCCAGACATGTAGTGTTCTGGCTGCAATATTGTCACACTATCCCATAACCCATACCCCACATACCAAACATACAACCCGTTGTCTGCATAGCCCTGTGGATGGTGACATATCTGACATCTATGGGTGTATGTCATATGGGACAACACAGACATGTGAGATAGACAGCCATCACACACATTTGGCCAACACATGTGCACACATGGCCATGGGGGATGGCCAGAGACACATAGCCACACAGTAGATGAGATGTGTATACACCCTGTTGCACATTGTCCACACATGGTCCAATTATAGCCTTAGTTGACTGATTATACAGTTGATGTGGTACACTGGACATCCTAAAAGCCTGTGCACAGCTAGATGAGGTGTCACTGAAGTCTACCATATAAGATGTGTTGAACATCACGACTGTGTCATAGCATGACAGTAGTCACCTGTACAGCTTCCACAGACATTGACACCACATCAGGCCACAGATACTGTACATTTCCCTTGCTGCTGTAGGACATCACCGTTAGCTGTGCACCTCATGTATGTGGTACATCAATGTCATGTGGGACATGGTGAATTGACAAGTCTGCTATGTTTGGACGTTGTTGCTAGGCAGCTAAGACTTTGTAGTAGTTGTGCAGGGGTGTCATCTGTAGGTCCTCCAGTGACCTGTCACATGACACAGCATGGTTTGGTGTGTATACACCTCAGCATCGTGGGTCACAATCCACAGTTATGTCATGGGTATGCATGCAGTTATGGCTATGCAATGTGTACATATTATGCACTGTATAGCAATATAGATGCCTCATGATGCCATGCAATGGCACAGTGTCTGTACTTCACATTGTATAGCAATGTAGACGGCTCACACTACCCTTCCATGCTCATGCACATTTGCTAAACATGCATTCTATCCGTAGGGCATATAGACAGCACCACAATGTGATGCCCATTACGATGCTGTACATGTGTGTCAGACATGTATGCATGTTAATGCACAGGTCAGCAGATTACATGTCAAGGTCACGTCAGCCATGTGTACTGTTATCCTGTTCTGGTCCACATGGGGTATCACGGGGATGCATGCATACTACCATGATTGTTTGAACTGCATGGCTACTGATATGACACCTGCTTTCTGTAGTGTGCACCCCAGGGAGGTATGCTAACTAACACTATTAATGTCTGAGCTGCATGCCGTCTGCTGTATCACATGCATGCTGCATGCTGTCTGTCAAATCACATGCATGGTGTGTCTGTGTGTGCCTGTGTGAGTCTATGTGTGTCTCTGTGTGTCTGTGTGTGTGTGTGTATCTGTGTGTGTCTATGTGTGTGTGTGTGTATGTGTGTCTGTGTGTGTGTGTGTGTCTGTGTGTGTGTGTCTGTGTGTGTGTGTATGACTGTGTGTGACTGTGTGTGTCTATTGTAATTTAGAGTCTTTTTTTGCATTCACAGGTGATGTAGGTGCGTTACCCTCCTGCGGTCCAACTGATGTTAGTGTCCCCACAAATACTAGCAGTGATGAACATATGCATGAGGTACAGGCAGGGTTGTCAGGGGCTGAATCTGTACCAGTGGTTGTCATCCCAGCTATGTCCCCCTCTTCCCTGCACACAGTTCTGCTGCCAACACATACAGCATCACCAGTGGCCATAGAGGAAGGACAGTCGGTGTCTGTTAGCGTGGAACAGGAACGTGTGGTGGCTACAGAAGGTGTGTCGCCACACCATGGTGTCAGTGTAATGACTGCAGATATGCCACACAGGCATGTGGCCGGTGCTGCTTGTAGGAGGACCTCTGGCAGACATGCACCTGCAGGACAGAGCGCAGCAGCTGCTATCACCAGACATATGTTCCAGACTGTAATGGTGGCACAGGCATGTGCTGAATGGCAGAACAGAGAAGGGCAGAGGCTGCAGAAGGCTGCTATCTGTACCCTAAACGACAACATCCAGGCATTGGCAAATGCTCAACAGCAGATTGCTGATGTTCTGGACAGATGATTGGGTGACATGGTTGGAATCCTTGACCGTGGTATGGCAATCCACGAGCGTGAGCTGTCTGTGCTGGAACATCTGGTAGGAGTGAGGCGTAGGCCACGTGGACGTAGGCCAGCTACACCACCTAGTGGAGGTCAATGTGAGCGTGCCACCTCACATGCCCGCTCCCATAGTGCCGGTAGCAGTAGCAGTGCAGCTGGTGCTGCGCTGTCTGCACCAGGACACAGCAGGTCATGTGGACATGGCCCTGGACGTTCCCAGCGGGGACACTGTTCCAGTGGACATGTGTCGTCAGACAGTAGCCAATCTGTACCTCCGCCTGGTAGTGCCCGTGCAACCCCTGGCAGGCATAGGTCACGTGGCCGTGGCCGGACACATTGAGCTGTACAACCTGGTCTGTACAATCTGGAGCTGTCAATAATACCCCTCTGTAGGCCTCACAAAAGGCAGAACTGTGTGCACACATACACGCATACAGCAAACACATCTGTAGGGCACCACAACACCCACATGCATACTGAACAGACATGCCCAATCATATCACAGGCCCTTACCCACACACATGATTTCACCCATTGATGCAGCCTATGCCCCTGGCAAACATTATCACCCTGTGCATATGATGAAGCCTGTGCCGCATCCCTGTCATCCACACCATCGGTGCAGGGACATGCTCAAATGGTCTGATGCACAGGGTGAACAGAATAGTGAGAGAAGTGTATATTACATTAGTTGTGGAAGAATAGTGAGAGAAGTGTATATTACATTACTTGTGTAAGAATAGTGAGAGAAGTGTATATTACATTAGTTGTGTACTGTTGACACGCACCAGACATACCATGTAGTACAGGTTTAGCATGCATTGTTATATGTTCACAGTATGTGTCTCGGTAACAACAGTAACAGCATGTTGGTAATGATGCCCTGGTTCCCTCCTTATGGTCTACTTGCATGTGCCTACAGGTAGCAGTGTTTGCAGTCTCCCATGTGTAACTGTGGAGTACTCACAGGCACATATGGCAATATCAGCATGCTATACATAGCCTCAACCTGACTGTTGGAAAGGCTAACATACCACAGATGTCCACACATATACTGATCCAGAAGAATGTGGGCAGTTTAATGGGCTACAATGGCTAGAGACGTGACATCCCTACCAGGTCACATCACAGGTATGTTGACATGGTGTAGGGATTGTACACAGCGGTCCGGCCGATGATAACGTTAGAGGCCACTTGATAGCATGAGGCCTCACTGTGTAGCAGTAATACCCTGTCACATTACAGGAACATGCCCACACTCACGGGGTCAACAACACTATAACGCACACCCCATAGTGTTGAGGTGAGAACCCCTGCCTATGTGGTCATCACCCTCACAGTACTGTGCACCCACACAACGTGACACAGAGAAAGAACATGTACAAGTAGCCAGTACGGCTGAGACCGATGGCATCAACAAGGTAGTAGACTGCATCAACATGAGGGGTTAGGGATCCTGTGTGTTCTATATGGTAGCATACACCCTCCCTCCATGCACCAGACAGCCATACATACATACACACACACACACACACACACACACACACACACACACACACACACACACACACTGTGGAGACCACAAATGTCATTCACATATGTATAGCTGATATGTGTGTGATACACACACCACCCCTGCCTACGTCATGCTTTCCACACTGCAGTATGTACAGATCTCTACAACAGTGTACAGGGGTGTGTAACAGTTGGGATGTATTCCCCACCATATGTGGCATATATGGTCACACAGGCAAACACCCATGGCAGTATTGTGAATGATACACCTGCTAAATGATTGATGATACATCTGACAGACATGCAGCAGTATTGGCCGCATTATGTGTACCAACACTATGTCCAGCAATTGTGCTGATATATGCACATGGGAGGATGTAAGTGTTACAGGTGTCAAGTGACTTACAGTCAGTAACACCTGACCGCTGTGTAGTTTTTATGTCTTCACCGTCAAGTAACAGTAACATAGCATACTGTTTGCACATTTAATGGTAGGATGGCGTGTGACACACCTGTGAGCCTTCCTGGGCAAACATCCATCTGCACAGGTGGATCACCACTTTATGTACACACATCCATCCATACCTGATGTACATCCTACCGTACTGTCAGTATCTCACCATATACAGGTGTCAATGATGGGGCTGCATTGCAACTGCATGTTGTAGTTGGACACAGATGAGTTACATACATCAGCTACTGCACATGCATGGTAGCTGCATGCACACTACAAATTGTACATGTGTGTTGGTCCTACATGCCTGTCATGTAGCCATGTTTGTATGCATTGCAATTGTTGGACATGTGTGATGACATACATAACACATGGGCTTTTGTATGATATGATGGTTGTCATGGGTAACTAGTACAGAGGGAATGTGTCCTCGGTCAACATTGCTACCTCATGTACTGTTAGCATTCAACAGCCATGGACCCACCTTCCATTTGCGTGCGTTTGATTGCTTTAGCCAGTTGTCTGCATGGAGGACAGCAAAAGCTATGCTATGTACATATGTGTTGTGTGTGTGGCCCATGCACATATCCACTGCAATTACATGTATGTCATATCCAAACATGTGTGTTTTTTGGTGTACAGCGACAGTTATCTGTCACAGCTGTGTAAGACCCAGGGCCCCTGGTATGTGTAGAGCCGACCTGGTTATGTACAGTGGTATCATTGCAATGCATAACACATGATGGAACCCTGTCGGTACATGTGTAGTCTGCACAGTTGCTGTAGACCTATGTACAGTCCACTAGTCATGAGTCACATGGTGTTGTGGTAATGTATGGCTGTGTATTGCTGGTCCAGCGGCATGGTGATGTCTGAGGGCTACATTGTAGACTGTGGTGTGTACCTGTTTGATCTGCACCGGAGACATCTGTGATGGCTCCTGAGTGTGTACTGGTCAGTACATGTGAGTGGCCTTCATGTAAGTGGAGACAGTAACACCATACTGTGCCCTTCCGTGGTTAGAATCCATGTGCATGCAAGACGGCCTGTTGCAAATAAGTGTGTGAGCATGCCCAGTATGCCGTTGTGTAGATGGAAACACAGTACATTCCAAACTGTGCCCTTCCGTGTTTAGAATCCGTGTGCATGCAAGACAGCCCTTTGCAACTGCTAAGTGTGTGAGCATGCCCAGTACGCCGTTGTGTAGATGGACACACAGTACATTCCAAACTGCGCCCTTCCATGTTTAGAATCCGTGTGCATGCAAGACAGCCCTTTGCAACTGCTAAGTGTGTGAGCATGCCCAGTACGCCATTGTGTAGATGGACACACAGTACATTCCAAACTGCGCCCTTCCATGTTTAGAATCCGTGTGCATGCAAGAAGGCCCTTTCCATGTTTAGAATCCGTGTGCATGCAAGAAGGCCCTTTCCAACTGCTAAGTGTGTGAGCATGCCCAGTACGCCGTTGTGTAGATGGACACACAGTACATTCCAAATGGACGTGTGATACTAGGCGTGTGGGCATGCCCAGTGACACCTTGTGTCGGTGATGTGCCTCTGTGTATGGGCATTGCCATTGACATCATGTATAGCGCTGGTGGTCATCCAGGCAACAGATGTCCATTTTCAACGTCACGATGGATGCCTACATTGAACACACTGGTTGACTGTCTTGAAGGGTGTACTGTCTGTGGCACGTCCTGTATCTTTGTAGTGTTGTTGTAGTGCTCCGTAGATATTTAATTGCCCCGATCACACCACTGCCGTGTGTTTGTCGATGTCTACCTTGGGACAGTAATATGCTTTCAGACTGCTCACTCTCTATACAGTCCCTATCAGCGTCCTTGCCTTTGCGGATGATGTCATCCACCTAGAAGTATGCCTCTGGGAGTGCTGTGTTCAGTAATCTCGGTAGCGCATTCTGTAACTGCGTAATGCTGTAGTGTGATAAGGTAGTTAGGTGTATGTTCGACTCCCAGCCCTGCCAAGTGTGTGTGTGTGTGTGTGTGTGTGTGTGTGTGTGTGTGTGTGTGTGTGTGTGTGTGTGTGTGTGTGTGTGTTTCCAGCTGCCTGGGGACACAGTAATGCTTTTAGATGCCTCACACCACATACATTCCCTATCGGCGTCTTTGCCTTTGCGGATGATGTCATCCACTTAGAAGTATGCCTCTGGGAGTGCTGTGTTCAGTAATCTCGGTAGTGCGTTCTGTAACTGCGTAATGCTGTAGTGTGATAAGGTAGTTAGGTGTATGTTCGACTCCCAGCCCTGCCAAGTGTGTGTGTGTGTGTGTGTGTGTGTGTGTGTGTGTGTGTGTGTGTGTGTGTGTGTGTGTGTGTGTGTGTGTTTCCAGCTGCCTGGAGACACAGTAATGCTTTTAGATATCTCACACCACATACATTCCCTATCAGCGTCTTTGCCTTTGCGGATGATGTCATCCACCTAGAAGTATGCCTCTGGGAGTGCTGTGTTCAGTAATCTCAGTAGCGCGTTCTGTAACTGCGTAATGCTGTAGTGTGATAAGGTAATTAGGTGTATGTTCGACTCCCAGCCCTGCCAAGTGTGTGTGTGTGTGTGTGTGTGTGTGTGTGTGTGTGTGTGTGTGTGTGTGTTTGCCTGGGGACAGAGTAATGCTTTTAGATGGCTCACACCACATACATTCTATATCGGCATCTTTGCCTTTGCGGATGATGTCATCCACCTAGAAGTATGCCTGTGGAAGTGCGGTGATGCCGGAACTCGGTACACATTCTGTTACTGCATAATGCTATAGTGTGGTAGACTAGACAGATAGATGCTCGATTCCAGGGCATGGCAGGTGTGTGTTTGGCAGTTTTAATGTATGTGTTAGTATCTGTGGGTGGCTAGCTGCAGGATGTGTCCAGTGTGTTTTGTTGCTGACCTATTTAATGTCCACATCCCGCATATTCTGCCAAGACACTGGGTTGTCAACACATACAGTCACCAACAGGTCTGGTGAGTAACTGTCAGCAGCCCTACTCTTCCCTTGCTACGGTCTGACCCATGTGACGCAACATAACACACGTGCCTTGATATTAACAACACTACATGATGCAGGTGGCACATGTAGTTTCCTTTCCATTCCTGTCTAATGCATTGCTGTCATGTGGTTCACTGTTGTGATATAAATGCCATATCTACATATGTGTGTATGTATATATACATATATATATATGTCTACAAATAATATATGTGATATATGTAGATGTAGAGGTGGACATAGATGTGAACATATGTCTCGGGACATCAGCACTATTGACTATTTGTGCCGGATGATCTGTACGTGATAACCTGGGATCTATGTATATCTGCCATGGCGTGGTGTTAATGCACATCGTCTGTGGTGTGCAGGGCCACGGGTTGTAGTCGTGTAGACACCGGTTATTTTGTTGCTGGGAAGACCATGGGACATCGACTATGGTGATGGTAAGGCACCTGTTGCCAGTTATGTGTGGATCTGAGCGACACTGAGCAGTGGTTAATATGTTGGAGGTTCGGTATGGGTCATATAACTATTCATTAGAAGACTATACTATGCAGATGAGGTTGACTATGGTGTATCTCATTTATCACCAGGGTGTGCTGCTGGTCCCTGGAGTGTATGTGTGTAGTCAGCCAGGTGCAGGTCTCGCATATAGCTGACAGCATGGGAGGGGGGTCAGGCATACTGTACATACATTGCAGAACTGTGCCTCGGGACTGCACCTGCCTTTGCAAACCTAAGCTAGGGGGTGTGTCTATACCTGCCTGGTGACATTGGGAGGGATGATAGCAGTGGTGGGGTAGTCAGGGTGTACAGGATGCACAAACAGGTGTTGATCAGCACAATCAGCTGATGACATGGCCAGCCCGCACATGAACTGTACATTAATGTGAGCAAGCAGCATACACACAAGTTTCGTCCACACTCTACACCACCGGTGTATACCTGCAGGGACATTTCATGACACAGTCCAACCAAATGACATGGGCTGCAGCAGGCAACATATACCAACATGTGCAGGAGGTTGGGGCAGTGCGGATGTGTATGCTGCCGAACAACCCTTACTGGGGTGGCATAAGACTTTATAGACCGGGGTGACTTACCAGGGTCTACATGGGCTGGGGATGTTGGAGCATTATGGGGTGGACAGAGACCTCCTACAGCAGCTTGTTGACCTGTGCCTAACACATCAAACAGGCCGAGGGGAACGCATCACAGTGGATACCATGGGATGTGTTGACCTAGGTGTACTAGCCACAGGTACCTCACACAGCACAACTGGGGATATCATGGGTATCTCACAGGCATCTGCATCCAGAGTATTGCACCAGTTCACAGATGCCATGTCAACACATGCTAGTGAGCACGTACAGGTCCTCCACACACGTGATTAGTGGACCAGCAATATGAATCTGTTCAACCACATGGATGAGTACCCTGGGGTACTGGGTGCTATAGCCTGCACATATAGCACCACCCGGGGAGCAGGGTAGGGCCTACAGTCAGCACAGGGGCATACCCTCCAACAGCTAGGCCCTATGTGATGGCCAGGGCATGAGATTGAATGTGTGTGCTGTCTGGCTTGGAAGCTGTGATGTGTCCAATATATGGCGTCTGACACAGCTGTAGCACACCAGTGACTATGTGGACATCCCCTACAGTCTCCTAGTGGGGGATGCTAGGTAAACACTGGTGTAGTGGCTTATAACACCCATCAGCAATGCACACACACCTGAACACTCGCACCATACTGAGGCGGATGCACAGGCAAGACATATACATGTACATGTGTTTGGGATGCTCAGTTCACAGTTCTGGTATCCGGACACATCTGTTGGGGCTCTGCAGTATTCACAAGCTACATGCATACATGTTGTTATGTTATTTGCTATGCTACACAATGTTATCCTGCAGTAACAGTTGCAGCAGGAACAGCATAGGGCAGGGCCACACAGCCCAACACCACTGCCAAGGCCTGTACAGGCACAGTGTGACTTGGTGAAGGAACTACCTGAGTAGGGCAAAGTCAGCGACAGCCCGTGCACAGTATGACCTGCCCTTGGCAAAGAGGCAACACAAGGCATATGCACTGACACAGTAGGTACCCAAGGATTTCCCCTCTCTGACCAGCACACAGTACAATGGATGCCAAACATGACAGTACCTGTGCTCGGCCATGTATGGGAGGTGCACTGTGTGCATCCGACATAGGCAGCACTCCAGCACCGTCCTCCAGTCCATAACACAACCAGGGTATGTCTGTTGACCTAACAAGTGGCAGTTGTATTAGAATGTGTACTTACCCATTGCTCTGGTATGTATGTGAGCATACAAGTGACTGTGGTGGCCAAATGTTAGGGCAGCAGACAGTACACATCTGTAGTGGCACCGTGACCTCTGTAGCACATACAGGGGTCACAGTATTAGGCTGTAGTACACAGGGTGTCCTAACCCACTGCAGATTATGGGCCGACCATCATGTGTGTCTGTACAGCCCACACACGTTCCATGCAGCTGGACAGATTTGGACCGATACAGACAATTGATATACGATGGCCTATGGATATGCCCAATGACTGACCCCAACCCCCTGTGACACACACAGATGACAGCAGGCCAGGCTGTTTGATGTAGGATGTGTAATAGGACGTCCAACACCACTGTGCTGGTAATTAATTCTGGGAACTGACATACCCTGGTATCCCTCCAACCAGCAATTTAGGTAGGTCCACACACTGACATGGAGTACCCGGCAGACCAGTACAGTAGCGGTAGATGTGTACAACTGTTGGCTGTGCCCCCCCGTCATACCTACACATGTGAGAGTCATGTGCACCACCACAGTGCTTTATAGGACTGTGGTTGTGGTTGCATGTCCCCCCACACTATACAGACATGTAGCAACTGTCAATGTCACATAAACATTAGCTACCCTGCAGGCACAGCATGTCACCTGTCTGTGTAGAACGGAGGGGTCAGCAACACAGTACTAACTATCTGGACATGTGACACATGCAATACAGTTGACCATACTTTGCATGCTCACACACATGATGGTATTGTCAGTCTACAACATGCGTAACAGTCATACTGGGCATGCTCACACACTGAAACACAGAATGGCCAGGCATGCACACACCACTGGTCCGGACATATCTGCCAGTACATTGCTATACTGTTGGATGTCTGCGCTGTATGGTGTTTGCGGTCTATTGTCTGTACATATGCCATGGTCTATTGTTAATTCACATGAGCTATGTGCGCAGGGTACTTCTACCATCACGTGTATAGGGCGGTTCTTTGTTTGCGGACAGGCTGACACCTTTGGATACAAAGGCACAGTCCAGCAGGTGGGAGCTGTTGTGCATGGGTTTGCACAGTGTTAAGCACTGCTGACCTCTGGACACAGCACCTTATACACGTTTACACTCCACATTTCTTTGACAGGGCACTACTGGCATACTGGTAGACAAACACGCTTACAGCCGCTTGCTCTCCGACATTTCTGCTTACATTTGTCACTCACGCTGGGTGTGTGCGATCCCTTGTGATGCGTATTACATCAGACTACATGACTACATTTGTCACTCACGCTGGGTGTGTGCAATCCCTTGTGATGCTTATTACATCAGACTACATGACTACAGTATCGGGTATGTGTAACCATTTTGCTATTGCAGCCATTCGACTGTACAGACTCGGTGGCCTGTCCAGTGACGTACTCATATGCATGTTCCTCATATGATCTGCTCCCATCTGCCTGATACATGGGAACCGATACTCTGCAATGCTGACATGTGACTTGAGTTTGTTAATGCAGCTGTCTGCCGAGTCATGCTACCACATACCAACTGCACATTGACCACCTTTCAGATTGCACGATGGGAGACTGTAGGAGTGACACCTTTCCCACTTTGCATGGGACAGTCCCTCATCACACATCACATGTGACAATACCAGAACTCTCCACCAATCGGGGACACATTTCTGCAGAATCAGGGACAGGTCATGAAAAACAGGGACACTTTTACAAAAGTAGTGCTATTAACTTGACACATTGACAGAATCAGAGCATATGACATAATACACATATTCTGAAGTAACAGTTGTTTATAACTCTTACTTATTGTCATTAGTCAGTAAGTGTAATTCACCACCTTTCCTTCAACAGCCACTACATTTAGGAGGGATTAAGAAGGACACAGTTAGACTTTCAGTCAAACTCAGGGACGTACCTGACATTCAGGGACAGTTGAGTGGTATGGACAGTACTCTAGCCATTGCAACTGTCCTGATTAGGGGACTTTCTCATGTTGTAGGTGTCTGTACTGGTTGCTTGTTACAGGTCTTGTATACCTGGCACGTCGATATGTCATATGTAGTAGCATAAGCAACTATACTGCTGCTAGACTACTATTTGATTTGGTCCGATATGTATATTTCTGTACTATGCATGGCTGTAAGTATGTTCTGTCCTGGTACATCTGACAGTTCTACAGAGCAGGTTCCACTTTGGCCGTTCAGACTGATGGCGGCCCTGTAGACCCTATATGTAGAGCTATCACATGTGTCGAGGCAACACATACCCACAGCATACCTCTCAACTGTCCCTGATTTTGACTCAAATTTTAACTCTGTCCCTCTTAATCCCTCCTAAAACTAGTGACATTTGGAGGAAAGGTGGTGAATTACACTTCATGAATAATGACAATAATTAAGAGTTACAAACTTCTTTTACTTCAGAAAATGTGTATCAATTCATATGCTCTGATTCTGTCAATGTTTCCAGTTAATAGCTCTAATATTTTAAATGTGTCCATGATTGTCCTTGTGTTTTCTTGACTTGTCTGTGATTCTGTTGAAATTTGTCCCCAATTGGTTGAGAGGTTTGACCCACAGCCAGTAGTACACGGACAACCTCCACGGTTTGCATACGTTAAGATTATTCATGTAGCATTATAATTGATAATACTGTTTCCTATTACATGTAGCTGTTACTGATACAACAAATTGATGTCTGACAGCACTACACATACTATATAGCCTCCATTCCCAAACTCACAGGCCCAGACCTCTCAACCAATTGGGGACAAATTTCAACAGAATCAGGAACAAGTCAAGAAAAAATCAGGGACAATCAGGGACACTTTTAAAATATTAGTGCTATTAACTTGAAACATTGACAGAATCAGAGCATATGAATTAATACACATTTTCTGAAGAAAAAGAAGTTTATAACTCTTAATTATTGTCATTATTCATTAAGTGTAATTCACCACCTTTCCTCCAAAAGTCACTAGTTTTAGGAGGGATGTGCTGGTAGGCTCGGCCGACTGGTGACTAGCACTGCCCTGGCGCTGTTCAAAGATCAGATGTCGCTAACATATGATGCATTTCACTTCCACTTGGTATAGCTATCTACACTGCGTTGGACTACGGCCACACGGTCTTCCATGTCATTTGTTTGCGGGATAGGGACCCGTTATTCTCTACCATGCATTTGTGTTTGCTTCTTCATTTTGTGTTCGCAGGAACTTTTTTTGCATGCTTTGCATACGTTTCAGTATCCACGGACACTGACAGATGTGATTATTATCTTACTACTTGTTATATGCAAGCATTTTAGGTTGCACGTCGACAGCTGGCATTTCCACGCCTCCGTGCAGCACTTCGACATGCCCTATGCACATGCACTCCTTTCCTGTGCACGTGGCTGTGGCGGCAGCATGCCTTCATTAATATGCATTTGGCGCTACTGCGCCATCTTCACGCTGCACTGTCGGCGCAAGCCTACCGCCGTCCTTGCGCCGAGCTTCATGAATCCCGGGGAATATCTGATCACAAGGAAGTAACATTCAGTCATATGTTTTATGATGTCCTAAATAAGTAAATAAATAAATAAATTGCTGACAAGTATAGTTCTCCAACAATCAAAAGTGAAAAATAATACATGCATTTAGACAACAATTATTTAAATATTTATTTATTTATTTCCAGTTTGATGATCGGTGAGGTCCACTGGGCTCAAAGAGTCCATTTTCAGTGGAGACCCGGGGAGAAAAGCTCTAATAATACACAGTACAAGCTCCATAATAAGATGTACAATACATAGTGTAAACAGAAACAAACTCAGCAAATTGTACATACAAAATAGCAAAAACAAAACAAAAGTTAAACAGCAGCTTGGAGAAGGATGTAAAGCATATTGACATGTTAAGTGGTTGAGAACAGTAGTACAAGGTTAAATTAATACAAAGGTTTAAATCATCTGAGAATGATATAGAAGTAATATTAGCAAGGATGAGGTCTTTATGCATGAATAATAGCATAAGTTAGATTAATACAGAGGTTTAAATCCTCTGAAAGTGGTATAGAGGTAACATTTGCATGAAGGCAGTACATAGGGTTAATCAATAGTGTGTAAGGAAGAACAAACTTTGTGTTTAATAAAGTATTTATGTATTAAGCAGGT
The DNA here is from genome assembly GCF_019279795.1 of Protopterus annectens. Classification (NCBI taxonomy): domain Eukaryota; kingdom Metazoa; phylum Chordata; order Ceratodontiformes; family Protopteridae; genus Protopterus; species Protopterus annectens. The sequence goes on from NC_056744.1 coordinate 1,030,583,652, forward strand.
TAGGTAGGTGGAGTGCAATTGCATTTCCATTTTTGGGAGAGGTAAGAATGCAGCTGGGTTTTGAAGTGTTCAGAGTTCTCAGATGTTCTTAGGGATGGAGGGAGAGAATTACATTTTTTGGCGATGGAGAAGGATAGGAGAAGCTGACCAGTGGGATGGTTTGGTTTATAAACAGAGATTAGATTTTGGTGGGTAGATCTTAGAGTTCTGTTTGGGGTATATAATGTTAAGATGTTTGTTAGTGCAGGGCATATAGTTGGTTTGAAAATACGCTTGTGGGTGGTGATGAGTTGGAAGTAGTCAAGGTAGTTTGGGAGTTCTAGCCATTGCAGCTGGTGAAGAGGTTTACAGTGGTGAGTGGAGTATTTGGAAGTGGTGGCGAGCTTTGAGATTTTATTGTAACAGGATTCTAGTTTAGAAGAGATGGAGGAAGATAGGTTGGTTAGTAGGGGAGCACCATACATTAGTGAAGGTAGTAAAAAGGTAGTGGCGATGGTCTGTCTTGTTGATGGGGAGAGGAAGTGGGAGTTTCTGTACAGCATGCCAAGTTTCTGATGGGTTTTCTTTATATTTAGCTGAATATGGGTATTGAATTTTATGATTTTTTTTATGCCAGTATTTTGCTACATTGTAGTTTATGATGCTGGGAAAGCAATATACAGAATTTTGTTATTGTGCTATTCTCTAATACCTATGAAGATCTTAAAAAACTATTGTTTTGATTAGTACTGTTCTGAAATACTCAATAGTTGATTAAAAAATACAGTGCACTATGGAAAAAAAAATAAACAGTCATTGTTTTCCCGTATTGCTGATCCTCGGGAAGCAGTACAGACTAAAACTGTTGAAGTAAAAGTAATTTGCTTTTAAGATCACTGTTCAGTGAAGGAAGAAACAAGTAAAGAACTAAAATTGATGACAGGTTTATTACTACAGCAGAGTGGAGAGCAATCTTGCTAACTGCTATAACATAACTCAAAGCAATTACAGCAAAATGGAAACGATTAGCACTCCTGCAACTACTTTATGACTATAATGTCAAACTTTCTGTAGTTTATTTATGGTGGTAAATTTTTGGAAAATGACTCAACTCCAAACTAGCAGTTATGCAAATAAATGTTTTATTGTTTTGTATTTATTTATATGAATACAGTTAACATATGCATAATACATTTAATCTAAACTAACAAAAGAAAAAGACTCATCAAACTTACTTTAACAGTGACAACAAAAACAAAGTATAAAAAAAGAAGAGAGAATTAAAAGGAAAAAAGAAAAAGATAAGAATACAAAAGAACAAAAATAAATAACTAAGAAACCATACCACCAAATAGGAAAAGGGAAAAAAAGAACAGAAAATCAACAGCCTAGCAATCCATGAAAGTAAAAGTAAACTCCAAGGAAACGAAAGTAGTGTCCAAAGTACAAGGAAGTTTATTAGACAAAACGGACTCCACAGAAAATAAACGCTCTTTTGAAACAATTGCGTTTTCGTCCAACATAAACCAGGACTTCATCAGATTCAAACCACAAAAAACAATGATGAAGTCCTGGTTTATGTTGGACGAAAACGCAATTGTTTCAAAAGAGCGTTTATTTTCTGTGGAGTCCGTTTTGTCTAATAAACTTCCTTGTACTTTGGACACTACTTTCGTTTCCTTGGAGTTTACTTTTACTAGTGGTTTGTGCCGTTGGCAATCCATGAAAGTACTTGTATTATGCAATTACAGTATGTCATTCATCAAATTTAATTATATGCACTGGGACAGATTTCTAATATGCTTACAAAAAACTCTTAGTAACCATCATAGCTAGAATATAGCATGCTCTAACTTGTTTAGGAATGTCATTTTACACGTCTAACAATATCTTCTTTGAATACATAATTACAGCTAAGATGGATGTGATCTACTCGTGGTTTTTTCAACATTCAGATATATTTTGGCAGGGCCACCAGCAATTCCTTATGTCTACATCACTCACCAAACAGTACCAGTTTAATATAATATAATATAATGTAATATTTTCCTCAAACCCATTAAGAATAATCTGTATGGGGTAAAAGGAATCACATACAAAATTTTGTACTTAATGGCAGCATTTCTGACTGATTTATATAACATAATTGAATTTTAAAAAGTAACTGTTCGTTCATTATTTTGAAACCCCATTTTAATGCCTTTTTCCCACTTAGTCTTTTGAGAGCAAACAGATACCAGAGTCAAAGAAAGAATCACTTTATAGTCTAAAGAAATAGGATTCTTTTTTCTGTCTTATACTTGTTTGAGAATATTCACAACTCTGCAACCCAACCAAAATCACATCTAATAATTTCTGCATAGTACTAAGATGTATATTTCTATTCATATATTCCACCCAAGTTGTAGATTTGCCGTTCCCTAAAAAACTCTGTGATTCATATAAGAAAAGGTAAACAATAAATTATTTAATTATCTCAGGCCTATAAACTTTAACGTATTGTGCAGAATCATTCATATCACTTCTGTAGTATAGATCTCCTATAACAGACACTGTTTCTGTGAATTGACTGACTTATTTATGTACCTAGCTAACTTATTCTCATTGTACTAAATTTCAGCAGTATTGATGAAAGAACATACTGAAATACAATGCATTATGTCAGGAACATTGAGACCTTTTTGGTTCAGGGGAGCAATTGAAATTAACCAAAGAATTCTAAGAGACCAATCCCTCCATAGGAATGTTATTTTAGCTCTCTTTACTTTGTCATGCCAAGTAATATAAGGAATTAATCAATTCTGACATAAAATTAAATATGTTGGAAGAATAATTATCTAAACAACTTTTACCTGACCAAACAAAGAAAAAAAACGCATTTTATTTAATGTATTCCGTTTGTCTTCTATTTTCCTAAAAATTGTTGCATGTAACTAAATTCATACTACTATAACTTTTAAAGCATTCTATCCCTATAAAGGTAAAGTGCTTGACTAGGGAAGTCAGTATCAGCAGACCTACACTGCAGTTCATTATTCTGGGCTAGGGTATTTCTTTCACTTAAGTAAATAAATGACTAACAATAGCATAGTCTTCATTATAAGAATTTACTATATCATCTGCATATGCCATATGCACAATTTTCTCATTTAATAACTTTATTCCAAAATGTAAATTATGAATCTTAGCTAACAAAGGATTCATTGCCAATACACGCAGCAATGCAGAAAGCTAACCATCCTGCCTTCAAGCAGTAGATAATGGAAAGCTACTTATCTCTAACCTAGTTACGTTTATGAATGCCTCAAATTTTTTATATAAATTTTGTATTATGCTAATTATACCTACTGGAAGCTCATAAAATTCAAGTACTTTCAATATAAATGTCTGATTTAAAATGGCAAAAGCCTTTGAAGCATCTAATTTTAATAAATCTAAATTTATCATTATATCCTGATTATTTTCAAGTGTAATGGCTTGAAGAAATTTATTTGCAAAATCAATAGTTGTACCTGGATAAAATCCAAACTGGGTCCTACTTAATATTGTCTCCAATTGCACTTTCATTTTTCTTTTTGCCATTTTGTCTAAAATTTGATAACCTAAAATAAGAATTGATATTGGTGTATAATAATCAACCTGTATCCTATCCTTCCCATCTTTTCTAATGAGTATTCATTTATCTTTTTGCATAGAAGATGGCATGAGCCAATTCAGTACATTCATATAATATTTTGAATAACAAAGGGGGGGGGGTTCAGTTCCTCTTTAAAAGTCAGAGAGAATTCAGAAATAAATCTGTTTTGTTTCCGTTTTTTTATATATCTGCCATGATATCATACAGTTATAAATATAAACTTTAAAAACATCCCATTTGCTCTTAAATGAAATTATGATACCAAAAATCCTTTCTCTGAAACTTTATTACTTCTCAAAATTCTGGAAAACAAATCCAGTCAGAAAACATGCGTCTCACCAACTTATTATTCCTGACTGATCTCATCATTCTAAATATGATCACTTGATGATCTGTAAAAGTTACTGGCATGTGATTCCTACATCCCCCAATATAAATAACATCATATCAGTGTTCAATTCTTGAGCAAGTTTTTGATGATTGGGAAATATACGTAAACATGTTATTATTTGGATTCCTAATTCTCAACGCATCATATAAATTTTCATACTTCAACCAGTTCCAAAAAGGGTTATCATGTATTATATGGTATGCATTTTTTCCAGAATTCTGAAATCTGTTAACATTATCATTTAATGTCACATTCTAGTCATCCCTACAAAAACAATGGTATTACCTAACTCTTGAAGTACCATAGTAATACTTTCTAAACACATACTGTTTTCAGCGAAATGACCATACAAAGAACCTATTGTCATGCATTTATTGCCATTGCATAAAGTCACAGCAGGAACTCTTAATCAGCAACCCTTGAGTGGGTGTGAGACTATCTGATTTTACCCACAGTTGGCATGGTTTAATCACAAGGGTGAAGTCTGAGTGATTTAACAAAGTCAGCCTTAGGTAAATACTAATATACCCACACCCATGCATGGGTTATTGCTATTATACAATGACATTATTTAAGAAAGAAATTGCTTACTTTTTTAAAATGATGTCTTTGTAACAGCGCTGTGTTCCTCCTCCTTTTTCCTGGTTTACTGATGTACTGTGCATGCTGCTGGAATTTATGTCCCCATGCTTGCACAGTACATCAGTACAGTACAGGGGAAGCAACGGAGAAACGTGAATCTCTGTAGCTGAGGTTTTTTTTCTGTCAATATTTTACAAGGGACAGTGCAGAAATAGAAGGAAAATCAGGTACATTTTTGTTTCTTCATTTTTGAGAATGTACCTGATTTTTCTTCTGTTTTGTACTGTCCCTTAGCATATTCCAATAGAAAGTCTGGCTGCTCAATGGCTCTTCGGAGGTTGGACTTTATTGTACTGTTATATGCTCAATTTACAATGGGCATACTGGTTGGCCTGTCCAATCATCATGTTTGTTTTATAATATAAATGAGACATCATTGTATAATTCTCAGTAATCCATAATAAACTTTTTGTATGACCCATTTACAACTTGATTTCATCAAAATCATTGTACCCGCTACTTTAGTTATGCCAAAATTATTATAAATTTCACTAATCTATTTATACTTTTACTTTAAAAAATGCATCGTTCATTACTAACATTCATTTATTGTAAGTTATAATAAAACTGTGCTTTCTATGTACTTTCTACTGAATTGCATTGAACACCTTAATTTAGAAAGTGAGTAAGCACCATTTATATTCAATGAAATTGCCTCCATATTACCAAAGAAACTAAAATAAAAATAAACAAATATTTAACTTTAATTGGATTGCATAGATCCAGGATATAACCCATCCACTTCACCCAAGTGGAAAAGGAAGAAAAGATCAGAAAATAGAAAAAAAATATTCGAAGAAAGCATAAAAATGAAAAAACAAACAAACATCTTATGTCCATGTCACTGACCATGCCCACATAGGCTCAGAGAGAAATCAGATAGATATATTCAGGAAGAGCAGTTAAATAATCCCAAAACTGACAGTTCATGCCTGTGGTCTGATACTGTAGAAAAAAATCAAAGAAACTGACTTCCAAACTATTTTCACTTTGCAGGATATATGAAGGTAGACTTTATATTTTTCTGCCAAAGAATACTCCTCAACTCAGCAAAAGCATGCTTAAGGATGTCATACTGTAAATAAGAAAATACAGAAAATGAAGTGCCATCCGTAACAGTCTTTTTCTTCATAATGTCTGCAGTTAAAGTATGTTCTATATTAGGGCTCTTCACAAAATTTACTATGATAAAGTATCAGGGAATGTTCTGTATAGCATTGCTTCTTGAAAATGACATAGTTCTATGAACACAATCCAACTCTGTTGGATCCAGCTTCTCATTATCCATTACAGCTTGGAATTAGAGAGTTAAAACTTTTAGCTTGATCCCATTCCACGGGACCTCCAATTGCTCTTAGGGTCTTCCTTCTCATTCTAGCTTCAAAATCAACAATTTTGTTGTTTAAAGAATCGTGATTTTGTTCTCTCTGATGCAGTTTATCTTTTAAGAATTAATTTCTTCCTATATCTCCATCAAATTCAACTCATGTTCAAGCTGCTTATTAGTTAGCTCTTTAATGAAAGTTTGCATTATGGAGATGTTATTCACTGTGTCTTCTAAATTTTCAAGCTTTAAAACTATAGCATTTAGTTTGTACACTAAAGCACTCATTAGAGTTTCCACCAATGCTTTGACAATTGAACACATCACAGCTACATCAAATTTAATAGCAAAAGCTCATACCTAACAGTGAGATTGGAGTTCAAGTATTTATTGCTACATAAAACTTACTAGAGTTTGAACAGTTGTTTGAGGTAGACAGCATATTCGTTGCAGATGGAGATTCTTCACTCATCTCCTCAGAAACTGAGCTGCTACTCAAAATATTATGACAAGTATGTAACACAATCGGTTCTGGAATTATTACATTTTCTAACAGTATTCTATTTGTCATAGTTTGTTCTGAAACAAAATTAGCTTGCAATATAAGGTTCATAGAGATCTCATCCAGAAAAGGCAAATTATGCTTCTCTGTTTTGTCTTTAATTGCCCTTAAACCTTTCTTAAGCTCAATATTCATTTCCTCATCCAGTTTTAATAAAAAGAGGATGTCTGTTGGGGACAGCAATTTACTAACTGAAACTTCTACTTTATCTTCTAAGTTTTTTAAATGGGAAACTACTCTCTTTTTCACCTTTGATATCACTGCTTGCCAGGTACCAAAAATTGCCAAGAAGTGTGCAATCTCACATACGTGCTCTCTACATCCTCCCCTGGTCAGGGCAGAGAAAAGCTGTCCCAACACTGCTACTTCAGCCTCCAGTTGTGGACACAAAGCCATGTTTTGAATTTGTGCATGCAGAAAACAACACAAAAATGCAGAACTCAAGTATGCCTCCTATCTCTAGACCAGCAGTACCCAATCCCAAAATAACTCACGTAGCCAAAATTCTTCTAAGTATAGTCAATGTCTGCATAGATTAGTCCTCTGCACAGTCTGACACAATTGAATGTGTTAATGAAATGATTAAAACAGGCCTTTCACAGGCTCGATTGTTTCTCCATCAGTAACTACTGCCCCTGGTGTCCGAGTGGATTCTATAATCAACTCTGTACTTACCGTTCACATTTCATCACATAAATCACTGTCCAACAGTGACACGTAAACCTGTAATACAGGAAGGAATATATTCGTTATGCTCAAGCCAAACTGCTTCAGTAGGCTATGCAGGGTCAGACTAAAATCCCCAAAATGGACAGAGATGTTGTGCTTAACTGTGTGATATTCATTTTGGGCAGTTCTCCTATCTGAGGTAAAAACACGTACAAATGTTCAATAGTTCAACTCTGTTCTCCTAAAGCTTAAAGTTATTTGTATATAGAGTCATTGTTTATCCTAAAATCTCTATTCACCTTGATTCACATGTAATTCTTTTCTTATCTGGTGTCCATAAAACTGTTCTCCATTAGTATTTTCCAACTACTGCTAGGTAATGTTGTTTGCTGGTCTATATTTGAGACTGGGTTAGCCATCTTAAAGTAGTTTGTCAGTATTTCTATATCAGTCCTTCCTTGCATCACTACATGAATGTTGTCACTGTAAATTTCAATGTTTTTTTATGTGGTTGCATGCAGTTACTATCACGTTGCATATCTTAAAACTGGGACTAGTATGAATAATTGAATTGCTGGACTCTAGTTCACCTTCCAAGCCTTCAAAAACATATTTTTGTGCTTTACGTTAGTTAGCTAGATATAGTGATTTGCTGGTCATGTGGTAGATATTTTTCCAAAGAGTTCAGCCTGAATATAGCTCTCACAGAAGCTAGACTGCATCTATTTTGTCTAGATGTTATTTGTTAATCCCCTGGTATGGCACAATATCAAAGAGCAGTTAAATATCTGACAGAACTGAAAAAATACATTTGAAGAGAAGTGAAGAAATATATAAAGTCTCTGTCTGGAACTACACAGTTATAATTTATAGTGGAAAATTTGCCCAACTTTACCCTCCTGAAATTCTTAGGCTTTAAGAACATTTGGCTGGTAACTTGATGTTTTGATAACTTAAGTGGGTTAGCTTAGAAATGTGAGAAAATATCACTTCATGTTGATGAGGAATGATCTGTGAGGAAAGATAAAATAGTTCTTTAGACAAAAATTCAGTAATTATTGTCAGTCAAGAAAGCACTTGCCATTAGACATTTGCTCTTTACAAGAACACAAGCTCCTAAATAGATTGTACTATATTTATGTTATTGTGACAAAAAAAAGAGCCACAGACTATGAATTTGGTGAACGAGCTAAGTGATTCCATTCTAAGAGACAGAATAATTTGTGTGTAAGAAATGATGAAGGATTGGGAAGGCCAGAAAGGGAAAGAGACTTGACATTACCAAAATTATGTGAATGTGTGCAGTGTAAATGAAATAATTTGTATTCTGTTAAAAGAATTAACTGAGACAAAGAATCTGGCGGGATTCATAAAAAGCATCACCACCAGTATTATGTTTTCAGTGCCTCAATGCCCCAAAACACAGTAGTGATGTAATGTCATTCAGAGAGATGACAGAGTTGTATGGAACAACATTTCATAAGCACTCTTTATCATGACATTGAACTGACGCTGCACAGTTACAAGTAAATGAACTAGTGTGTCCCCGACAAACCCATGCAATGCAGTTGCACTGGCATCTGTAAACATGTGCACACACACAGACACACACAAACACACACACACACACACACACACACACACACACACACACACACACACACGTGTGCACACAGACACACACACACACACACACACACACACACACACACACACACACACACACACACACACACACACGCACGCACACACACACACACACACACACACACACATACTCTCTCAGACTTCCACACAGCTGCAGTCATGTTTCTACTTGCATAAACACACACACACACACACACACTCAGATATCCACACAGCTGCAGTCATGCTCCTACTTGCATAAACCCACACACACACACACACACACACACACACACACACACACACACACACACACACACACACACACACACACACAGACACACACACACACACACACACATGAAAATATAATGTTAACCTCAATGCCAAAATCTTCATAAGAAACTATAATCTACACATAAAAAAATAATGCAATAATTGTTTAGATGGTAGGAATTCTTATAAGTTGTTAAAACAGAGGAGAGCACTGTCTGCTTCTATGAAATCCAGATAGTCACTATATCTTGCCAGAGAAGACCTACTCCAAACCAGTGGTGGGAACTGTGTATATAATTCTGCTGGCAGGATATCAAGGTCTTAGTGAGTGAGGACTTTTAACGTAACAGTATCAGATACTAACTTCTGTTTAGATATCAGGAAGTCAAGTATTGTTTGGTTACAGGGAGCCAATAGAAAATTCCTAGTGTTTCAGAACATTAGGGAAGAAACCACCAGATTTCTATAAACTAGGACCACAGATTTCACTGAGATACAGTCTCATTCTCAAAGTTTATTTCATAGTTGGCAGTAACATTTTACACTGAGCCTTTAAGGAACAAAAGACAAAAATACCTGACCTATAACTTTTATCTCCCAGCTAGCTTCTTAGGAACCAAGACGGATGGAGATATAGTTTGCTCGGCACAATATCATTTTGTTAAAGCTGTTCCCAGTCTGGATATTAAGCTTCCTCTGCTCAGCCAAAACTACTACTGCTCTAGACATAGTATCCCCTGAACTGAGGTCATGGACAGTACAAAGGTATAGAGTCCATGACCACAACAGACCTCTGCCAACACTTCAAAGAAGCATGCAAATAACATTTGAATGTCCCAAATAATCAAAGGTGAATGAGGTTCCCTATTAAATGTTTCTAAAAATGGATCTTTATACTCCTTCAAAATCACCATAAAGTATGGTCTTCTATTAACATAAGGGGGAAGCCTCGAGGGTGATGGGTGGATTTTGGAGCTAGTCTGCCTAAATTCAGTATCGATCTTATATCCTCAGAGTGACAAAACCAAAAATGCACAAGACACAAAACCAATGAAAAGGTGGAGCTCAAACCAAAGCACAGCAGCCAATATCCAATGTCCTGAACATAAACGGTTTATTATTAATAACACATTACATTTTCTTTACCTTATCTAAAGTAACTTCTTCAGAGGAAAAACAATAGGAATACAAAAGAGCGCCAAATTTAAACTGGAATTGACGTAATCACGTTAAAAAGCTCATCATTAAAAATTTGAATTCACCGAGCTATCGGTGAATACACGTCAAAACAAAAACTCAGTGGTTAATGCAGAATAAGTACACTGCATGAATACATTTTTGTCAATTAAAAACAAACTTCTAACGTTAACTAATGTTTTCATCATAAACGATGTAGTTATAGAATTGAAAGTGTATAAATAAATAAATAAGTGAAATCATGTTTTCATACACCTACTACCATAAAGTGGGTGAGTGCAAACAATGTAAGATTTCAAATGTAACGGGGGGTATGTTTATGAGTCAATATATTAGTGAAGAGACTACATTCTACCCTCTTATATATTAACTAGCATATTTAAAAAAACGTAACTGTTAATAAATTGGTGCTAAAACAGTCAACAAGTTAAGATCGCTATACATACTAATACTCAATAGCTCTGTCTAAATAAAACCAATATTGATCTATCTCAGAAGACTTCTGAGTTTTAAAAGACAGGCTATGTTGCAATTTTCATTAAGACCAGGGAAAGTAAAAGCATCTAAAGTTAGTTGCCACTCAAGCTCACAAACTTCTAACATAAGGGATGAAGGACCACCCCTAATGTCGGGAAGTAGTTGGTCGATAGCTTGAAAGTGGAAACTATGGCCTGGATTACCATCAATATGCTTAGCTAAAGCATTTTCTTTCTTATTTTTCTTTATGGCATAAATATGCTCATATAACCTCTCTTGGAATTTATGATCAGTTTTGCCTAAGTAAAAAACTGAGCAACAATCACACGTAGCCAGGTAAATAATACTCTTCGGCTCACAGTTGAGTTTGTGATTGATAGAAAGTTTCATATTGTTCACTTCAAAAAAACTACCAGGTCTAACATATCCACACGTTACATGTCCCACATAAAAATGTGCCGTTAGATCTAATAATAGCTGTAGTATTTTTCTTTTCTAATAAGGTTTTAAGGTTCACACCTTTCCTATACACTATAGTAGGAGAAAAAGCAAGTTTATCTACTAAAAGTTGGTAGCCCCTAATGAAGTGCCAGTTTTTGAACAAAATAGACTTAATTAGTTCAATTTCTTTATTAAAAGTAGTGACAAAACTGATGTTGTAATGCATTACTGGTATGGTGGGATGTGGGTCATGTTGATTAGATCTTTGGTAATTTTCAGTGAAACTAGTGTGCGAAAGCACTGGAGAAGACTGGTTATCACTAACCCTAAAAGTAAGGAAAATTGGGCTGTTGTAATCAGGTGACTTCAAAGCTGCATTTATAAAAGGTAAAAGGGGTGTGTATACACCACTATTATGTTTAAACTCAACTTTCTGAAATGATTCGTCAATTAAGGAAGGAGGGTAACTCCAATTAGTAAAACATGTCTTTTAATAATTGGCATTCCTTGTAAAAAGCTTGGTCAAGTGAACACATTCTCACAGCTCTTATAAATTGGCCTTTTAAGATGGACCACTTTTGCTTGTAAGGATGGGCTCTAGTGTAATGCAAGAAAGAATTACAATACTGAACTCATTGACATTATTTTGTCTTCCAACTTCTTTATGTTTAATGGAGAGTACTTTTTACAGAAACAAGGTGTTGCAATGGGTTTGCCGTGTGGCGCTAGTGTTGCGAATTTGTTTATGGCGTATTGGGAGAAAACTTTCATTTTTAATAACTCTGATATTATGTCTCGTCTCATTTACTATACGAGATTTTTAGATGACATTTTTATTTTGTTCAATGGTGACAAGGATGAAGCGTCTCTTTTACTGAAATATTTTAATTCTTCTACCATATTCTTTAAGTTTACTTACCAATTTGAGACATCTTCTATTGACTACCTAGATGTAAAACTAACTAAGGATCACTTGAACAGTAGTTTTCACTCCACCATTTTTGAAAACCTTATTGTAATTCTTTCTTGATAACGTAACGAAAACGTACTGTGTTATTAATAAACCGTTTACGTTCAGGACATTGGATATTGGCTGCTGTGCTTTGGTTTGAGCTCCACCTTTTCACTTATATCCTCAGAGTAAAGAAATGGAAGCACCTTCAAATCAGAAGTACTAGGAATAAGAACACCCATAAAACACCTATTAACTTGGTATAATGTTACTGCCTACCGAAGCAGTGTGTAAAGATCCTGATAACCTCTGAAGAAAGTGTCCCTAAGCCTTTAAGACCCAGTTCTGTAAGTTAATTTTCAACCAGCTTGGAAAGAGCCATCATATAATGCTTTCATCCAATGTTTCTGAGGAAAAAAAAAAAACAGGAGTCAGTCATGATACCTTAGAAACCCTGAAGCTCATCTTCAATGAAATGAACTTAATTTGACTGCCCTCCCTGGCATTCATCCAACAATGCAAGTACACTAACTCCTGCTAGCACTTAATCAAAAGTATTCAGAAGCTAAGTGTTCTGGGTGTCTTTTTAAAAAAAGAGCACCTGCTGTTTGCCAGTTTCCTGATGAATGAATCAAAGCTGTCACTAATGCATAGCAACTTCTGGAAAGCTTCATATGTTCATTGGGAGAAACACGAGTCTCCTGGAAATCCAAAATGTCTGGGGAAAGAGGCTTCAACCAGCAAGCCTTTTAATCTCTAGAGGATTTAGGCCTTTAAGATTTAAACTTACTATCTTCATAATTTTAATATAAGAAAAGAGATACACAAAGTTCTTCACTGACAGAGAAACATAAAGTTGGTTGATAGCATTGGACGATGCTCCCATCCTAACCCACCCAAAATAAACAGAACCCTCCTAAAACACCCAGCAAATTACATCAATACACTCAAATGCTGTGGAAAACATTAATAACTGTGTAAGAACTATGTACGTAATAACGCTATATAGGGTTATCCATAAGATTCACATTTCAACTCAATGATTGCATGCAATAACATTAAAAAATCTAAAGTAAGCAAATATGGGCCTCCATGTTCATGAAGGAACACCATCCACACTTTATATCCCAGGCCATGGAGGGGCACAGAGAAGTTATGTCTACTACAAAGGTGAGTTAGCTGTCCAAGAGGGAGTTCCCACTGGAGGCCACACTTTATATCCCAAGCCATGGAGGGGCACAGAAAAGTTATGTCTACTGCAAAGGTGAGTTGGCTGTCCAAGAGGGAGTTCCCACTGGAAGTCCACTGCATTGTAGCTACCATATTAATATATCTCTGCAGATGATAATTCACTCCATCTTCTTTGTCTGTGGAGAGGGAAGTAGGAGCATACCTCTCAATCTCAATGCGATAAATCTGGACAAAGCCAGAAGTAATGGGGATCAAAGGCCGAAAAATAGGGACAGATTTTAAATATTGCCCCTGTAAACTTAGAACGTTGCTAGAATAATAGCTTTTGCATTCTTGTGTGTTTTCTGAATGGTATGAAAACTGAAACTCAAATGTCTGTCATTATTATGAACAGCGCAGTGGTGCAGCGGTAATGTCACCTTACAGCAAGAGGTTCTCTGTTTCGATTCTCGGCTGGAGTGCTTTCTGTGAAGAGTCTGCATGTCCTCCCTGCATTCATGTGGGTTTCCTCTGGGAGTTCTGGTTTCCTCCCACGTTATAAAGATGTGTCTGGAGCATTTCTCCCTGGGCCTCCAGTGAAAGTTGCCTTCATTCCAAGTCAGACTTTTTCAGTTAACAAATGTTAAATAAAGGTTAAATAAAGAAATAAATATTTTGTATTTATTTAGGGACTTCAATCCTGAATGATTTTCCAGAAAATCACAAATTTTATGAGGAACAGACCAAAAATATAAGGCAATAATCTGGACATTCTGGGAAAATCTGTACAGTTTAAGCCTCAGGTCAGCACAGCAGGTCAAAATGATGTTAGGCCAAATTTGAAATGGGCTCCTTATGACCAGTGAGTTTGCCGAAGTTATGCAAAATATTCTGGTCTGTAAGTGAAACTCTAAGTGTTGCCATAAACTGTAAGTATTGCATTACAAGCTATTTATCTTAATAAAAACATTGCATGATATCATTAAAGCCATCATTAAAGTCTTCAGACCATCATACAGTAAAACTATTGAACAACTGTAAGGGAAACATAACAAGAGAAGTAACATGTTCATCAGTATGTTCATCATCACACAGACTTTTACTCTCTCTTCCTCTTCTCTCCCTCCTCTTATGAAACAGTATAGTTTTACCATTAGCAAAAGCAGTTCTAGTCCACTTCCGATCTTATGGACATACCACAGTCAAATGCATCTGTCTGTTTCTCTTAATTTTCTGTAATGAGTTGCTTCCTGTGATATAGCCCAGGGTTTAATTCACTGAGCCTGTATTGACCTACTGTGTCTGAGCAGAGTCACTGCAGCACTCAGTACCTGGAGGGATAAAACTGAGCTATAGGTCTCTGATGAGGTGAGAAGAGAAGTAACTCAACCACTCCTAGTGAGCAGATTCAGATTCTTGAGTAAGTTATTATTCTCCTTTGATTTGATCATAAATTGGTATTAACTGATGAAAACAAAGGGCACATTCATTTAAAAAAGATAGAAGTATCACTGACATCAGGTGAGATTTGGAACAGATGGCTGGCAGGCTAATAACCTGTGAACCTGTTGTATGTCTAACTTCTGGAGTGGGGGGGGGGGGGGGTATTTATGATTGTTGGAAGCTATTTCTGTGAAAATTATACCATTTCAGATTTTACCACAGTGAATACACATCACATCTTTTGGTCACACAGTGTGATATATAAAGTTGAGTACCCACCTGATTTGGGGAATAAATTTTAATATATTCAAGTGATGAAGATGTAGTGGCATTCATAGGCAGAGTAAAATTCAGGTCAGAATGGCTATCACAAAATGACAAGCTGTAGCATTTGTGAAACATGTTTTACAGTAAAAGTGCAGCTGTCAGTTGTCTTCTGCTTAACTAATAGGAACGATCAAAAATATAAATAGTGTTATGCTGACTTTAGTCAAAAAAGGAATATGTATTTTTATATAAAAATGGTCCCAGGAATTCAATAAACTCAGTGTAGGAATCACACAAAGTCTATACATAGTTTATGTGTTAACATGACAAACAGCAGTGCTGATAGATTCATAGGTTCATAGGTGTTAAGCCTAGCCTTGCATCCGGTGTTAAGCCTAGCCTTGCATCCCAAATCTCTAACAAGTTCTGGTACCCTTGATAAGTGTAAGCAGGAGCTTGGGAGATGAAACATTTACAAGCAGGGGCCTGGCAGATGAACCATTGACAGGCTGCCTGTATCCATTAGAGATATAGATGCCAAACCAGGGATGAATTTCCAGTTCTCCATCCAGTTGCCCAAGTTTGTCTTGAATTGGGTTATGGAGGAACCCTGCTTTACATGGATGGAAAGCCTGTTCCAGAGAAGGGGTAGACTCTGGGATACATACCAGCAGGTCATATTTATGTCACAGGCAAGGTTTAAGTCTTTAGAACAGTTAATTCTGGTGTTTGTTTTGTGGATATGCAGGAGATTCATCTGGTTGGGGTTTGACAATGCCTTGTATGCCAGGCATAGATCTCCCCTCAACAGCCTGTATGAGATAGAATAGAGAGATAGAGCCTTGAGGCTTTCTGCATAGTTGATGTTACTTACGCCTTATATTCTTTTAGTGAGGAATCTCTGTGGACTTTGCAATTGTTGGATGTGGCTGGTTAGGTACATACCAAACTGGGCATTGTAATCAATGACAGGTCTGATGATTGCTAAATACAGTGGAACAACAACTTATTTGGTCCTAGATGCCATACCTTTGTTTATAAGTTGCACAACATAGAAGGATGTCCTCACTACTGTAGACACATGATGGTCAAAGGCTAGATTACTGTCTGTGCGTCCCCCCCAAGTCCCTGACTACTGGGTCACCTCTTAGGGGTGTGTTGTTAGTGTGAATGGGTGGATGACTTTCTGAAGGATACTAGTATGCATTTCTTGGCATTTAGTTTTATTCAATGGCTTTGCACATCATGCTTACACAAATAAAAGCAAGGTTTCATGGTTTCATGACCAGCAACAGTGCTGCTGCTGCTAGGAAACCGTGCAGAGCAGCACAACCACAGAAACAAGAAGCATTCAAGTTTGTCTATGTGCAAATCTGATCAGCGAGATAGCCACAATGACTCCCATGGGTGAAATATTGCAGTAACACCAGTAATAACACAGCAAAGAAAAGTGTGGTGAGTGCAATGTACAGTATGATAATTATTTACACAATGATGTAATGGAGGGGGTAAATGGTAAGGGCAAATATAAGGAAATGTCACTGGGCAAGGAAAGTGTGCTGATGAAAATGGGCCCAGACATGAATAATAGGAATGAATAAAGAGGAAGAGGGCACAGTAAATCTGGCAATGTACTCAAGGTAGGATATGTCAATGTATGTACACTTCCAAGACAAGTCAGTAGCACAACATTAAGTACATATGTAGAAAAGCACAATATGTACTGCTGTTTACACCTCCTGTGCAAGTATATTATATTATCACACAAGATAGTATATATGAGACTGTCATACAAGGTTACATGTCAGTGGAGGTGAATGATTGTGATATCAACATCACTGACATGCTCACTGGAGAAGACATTTTGCAAGGACAGTATATACAATGGGGGTATGTGCATACTCTGAAGATCTGCAGCATGACTTGTTTGAATATGACTGATGTCACCATAGCTCTCAACCAGTCATGGACACATAGCAAGAGAATCCTGGACACATGTAAACAGAAACAAGCACAATCATGGACACTTTTAAAATATTACAACCATTAATTTGTAGCATTGACAGAATATGTGAGTGTAACTTATTGTACATGTTCTGCATATTCTATAAGGGGAATTCGCCATCCCTTCCACAAAAATGACCAGTTTTTGGAGGGGTTAAGAGGGACAGTGTTAAAAGTGGAGCTGAAATCAGGGCCAATCTTGGCCAATTGAGAGATTTGCATGACACATAAGCCACAATCCTCACCTGCAAGAATCAAACCAATGACATTAATGGCGTCATTGAGTTGTATATTTACTGGGTGCAACACAGAAATACTTATCACAGAAGCATCTAGTAGAACACCTTGAAGGAAAGTCTGCACTGTCAAATCCTAATGGGTATGCATCCCAAAGAATAGTTCTGTATGGCCGACCAGATGTGTGGGAGCTCACAGTGCCAAATGTAATACACTTGACAAAAGCATCCCTGACATACAAACATTGCACTATTATGAGTGGATTCCCTACACACAGCTGGGTATTGCATGCATCTGCCACATGTAATAGCAATGTGTATTGTCTGAAGCATCTGTGTGAAATAAGACGTGATCTGTTATAATGAATGGTACGGCAGTATGGGAGACTGATGGGAATGCATCAACTATGCCCATGTGTACAGAAAATACAACAATGCAAAGTCAAGTGTCAATGTACAATGAAGCGGTCACTGTGATATTGTACACATACAAAACAATACATGGAACATCTTCTGTAAGTACATGTCAAACCTCAATATGTGTGCCGCATGATCACTGTCCCCCTGACATTGCTATGGAATCCTAACATACACCTTATGTGTTTATACAAGGTATCAAGGGGTAACACTGATGTGATGTAGTGGTTTGTCTGTGAAGCAGTACAGTCACACTATCTCTGTACCTATGCTAAGACTGGACATCAGGCTATTCATCACGTCTAAATAAAAAATTGAGTATGAATCAAATGTGACACAGTAGAACTGTTAACACATGTCATTACATCTATGGCCCTGACACCCTTTATGGACATGTTACAAGTGAGGCGGATAATGTCCATGCAAAACAGTCAATGACGTGAACAACACAATAGTGAAGGTTGCAAGTGAATCTCAGCATGTCATATGTTTGTGTATATAACAGCATTACATGTGGATAAACCCAGGTGTATGTGCCCATGTAATCAGTATGACATAATACTGCTGTATGCCAGATAACATTTCTAGATGCTAGGTATACACATGCACACCTGTGCCATACTGCAGCTGTCAGTCTGATGGTTGAATGGGAACTGTGTAGAATGTTGATATTCTGCAAATGGCAGCAGCAGCCATCAATACAGTAGTTCAAATCACAGATTGGAATACACTGTTGTAGGTTGTGCAGTGTTCATTATTATACCATTTAAACTCAAATCAATATATCTATGTGTTTGATTTTATTAGAGACTGCCTCTGTCCATATGTGACATCTGCATCACTCCATGATAGAATTAGGAAACACACATTCAGTGGTTTGGAGATGGCTTGGAATGGGAAATGGAGGAGCTGTGTTTCACAATGTGTGCATGCATCTTTGAGATGATGACATCCTCAGTGTTCCATAGAAAGGATATTATGTGGACAGAGTAAAGAGAGGATGTTGGATTCATGGGGCTATGTAAAAGGCTTTCACAAGTGTGAGTCAAATGAAAAGATATTCAAAGCATCATAGAGGGACCATAATATACCACCAACCACACACATGCAACAGTTGACTGAGCTCAAACTCAAACATCACACCTGTGTAGATATTCATGCTGGATTCTATACAACATAAAGCGAACACCGCCACATGCATACCTCTCAACCAAACTGAATTCCTCGGTAAATGCCAGTTTTGAGGGCAAAATATTAGGGTGCCATAAATTCCTGAGTTCTGAATTTCCCAGGGATTTTTTTTTTTTTTTTTAGGATGAATGTGTTCCTGACGTCATTACATGCATGTGCGATGATGCCAGAATTAAGCTACCAAGAGGAGCCATTGATTACTACTTAATTTTTAATTTGCCACTCCACAAGTCTTCTCAGGCAGTAAGCACCGGCTCCTCCAGGTAAGGCAAAACTGGCGGGGGGGGGGGTTGCCTATACTGGTCTTATGTGCTGTTTTTCAACAAGTGGAGAGACATTGCTGCATTGATTGATTTTTCACACAAGTGTACTATTAGTAGCCACTGGAGAGGTGTGTGTCTGTGTATCTGTGTAAAATGCACCAGTTAGTGTTACCCAGACTCAAACCCTGTGCCTTAAGTACAAGAAACAAGAGCCTAAATTCTCTACCCATACCACCACTTGTGATTCAAGGAGTTAATTCCATAGTTCTCAACTGTTTAGAATGTTTGGCTCATACTTTTGGTCTGTTCCTCTTAAAATTTGTAGTTTTCTGGCAAACCAGTGAATTCACTAAATAATGATAGCCATCTAAGTTTCAGTCTTCTTATCTTTCAGGAAACACATGGTAATAGAAAGCATTTTATTCTAGCAACTTTATAAGATTATACAAGCAGTATTTAAAATGTGTCCTTGGTTCTGGACCTTTGCCACCCCCAATAACTTTTGGCTTTTTCCAGATTTCTTGTGCTGCATAGTTCTTCAGGGGAGAGAAGTTTAGTGCTGCTTATGGCAAGTCTGTTTGTTTTGTTAGTAGTACAACAGGTAGTATATTTGCTTTAGATGCAGAAGGCTGTGGGTTCTACTCCCACAGTATGTAGCTAGATTGCTGATATTGTACTTTTAAAGGGGGTAGATGCTGGAGTCCTGAGAATGTCCTCTTTGGTGGAGATACCTAGTAACTATGAAGCTGTTGTCAGTTTGCCATCCATTTCCTATTGCACTATTACTAGCTTAGCATTTTGTTTATGTATCATAGGCAATTTATTTTTCAAGGGCAACAGGCACTTTATTTGTAGATGATCATTTTTAAAAAAACAGCTAAAGGCAATGTTAGTTCAGGAGCCTAAATGTAAGTGCTTTGAAAGTAATGTTTTATATGGATAATTCTGCAATAGATTGCTTAAATATTTTCCATAGAAAATATTGTTTCATAATGATGATCTTTATAGAAATTATATTGAATGTATTCCTATTGTTAGCTAAATTCATATATTTTATAGTTATTTGAATTCAATTAATTGCCACACTTCTCTATTTTGAAAGACCTGACTGAATTTGTAAATCTACATATCTGCTGATTTACTCTGTTTAAATCCAGCTCGTTTATTTTCTGGCTGTAGAAGGCTGAAGCAGTTAATTTTATTTTTATAAAAGAAAATTGTATTTTAGTTTTGCAGTTTGCACAAGTTCAAAGTTTGATACAAGTTCAAATATTAATTTAAATAAAACACTATTCTGTTTATTTTGTGTGTAATATTTTGTCTGTTCTTCAATTTGCATTTAAATGTTGGTGTCCCACAATTCCACCAGAGTGGTGGGTTTACATAATTATGTACGCAAATTCCATGTTAATCAGCGTACAGATTTGTGCCTATTTTTCATGCGTCTTTGTCCAGATTTTTATGATTTCAGGTTGAGAGGTATGCCACAGATGTCTGACTTTAACCCTGTCAGAGTGCAATTTATAGAGGATGACATCATCGGTGTATGCTGAGAAGAAGAAGATGTTGGGAGGAATGTTTGACATAGATGTGGACTCACATCCTGGTGTAAATTTGTCTCCAGGCTGATAGTTGTATGAGCATACACACGCGCACACACACACACACACACACACACACACACACACACACACACACACACACACACACACACACACACACACACACACACACACACACATGTGTGTGTGTGTGTGTGTGTATATAGATATATATACACACACACACACACACACACACACACACACACACACACACACACACATTAACTGCTGTGAGATTGGAACCTCTATCTAGTAACAAAAGCTGAAGAACAAAGTACTTAACACTCACAGCAACACAGATGTCTGGGTTTATCATTGTCATAGTCCACTTTATAGGGGAAGACATCATCAGCGTATGCTGACAAGAAAATGTTGGGAGGAGTGTGTGACACAGATGTGGATCCATATGAACACATGGACACTCGCATTGACTGCTGTGAGATTAAAACCCCTGTCCATTTAGTTACACAGTCTGCAGAACACAGTACTTATCGCTAGTGCCACTGCACAAGTCTGTCAACAGTGTCAGAGTGCATTTTACAGAGAATGACATGTTGGGAAGGCCGTATGAAATTTCCTTGGAGTCATGTAGCAGTGTAAAAGTATCATTTTTTTATTTGTGTTGTTTTCTACCATTTGATAATAAAATCTGTATCATATTTGTTAATACAGTTCTTTGTAACATATTGAAGTAATGAGGACTGTAGAAGAACTACTGCTATTTTTTAAAGTTCTTTCAGCTTTTGTGATATTAGGCAGACTACATCATCCTAGTGAGATATACAAACATTCTACATGTGCAGCAGGTCATCAAATACCCCAAAATCATTTAATCATTTTTTACCTGGCAGTTCTTTTTATACAAGAAAGAGACTGTCACACTGAGGTCTATATAACTGAGGAATTGAGAGATCTAAACAATGTGGCAGTGAATTAATTCAAATTCCCTCTGCACCATGAACATCCAGTAACTTATTTATGACTATGTTTTATTCAGTTTCTAGGCAGCACAGCTTAAATGTAAATCTCAGGTTTTCCACTGTTTAATTAAGGATATAATTCTCCATTCTCTCCACAGTGCTGACTAAATGTGAACTATTTCTACTAAACATGGTGACAGTTTTCAGATATTTGAATCGATTTTCTTGTCTTATAGGTGTACTCGCCTTCTTCTTCTTTACACACAGAATACCTCTACTAGAACAAGAAGCCCCTTCATTAAATTATTATTGGGTACCTATTCTGGTAAGGAAACTAAATGACGCACTACCTAATGAGGCCTAAAAAAGAATGTAAGAATTACGTTCTTTATATTGTCACATTAATTACTGCTGGTGTTTGAAGTTTGAATTTGTACATGCATTTGTTGATTACGCATCATGTCTTCAATAATTCTGATGTCTGTGTTGGTTTATCTTACTTAAGCCAGATGTAGACAATTGATATACTTATTCTTTTGCTGAGTATGGTGAATTTTGAGTGTTATGATTTGTAATTTATATGCAATTATTTTGTTTTGTGAAACTACTTGAGATGTACAGATAAGACAGTTGTAATGGCAGCAAATGGGGGAAATCAGAAGAAGCTGAGAATTGAGATAGAAGGGAAAATAGTGGAGTTTAACAGCTTCAAGTATCTGGGAAGTATGGCTGAGGAGAAGGGAAGTCTGAATGACAAGGTCAAAGCTAGAATCAGAGGGGCAGTAGCCAAGTGACACAATGTGTCAGGTGTAGTATATGACAGAAGAACTTGAAAGAAGCTGAAATGTTAGGTGTAGAAAACATTAGTGCAACCACTACTGCTATATGGTACAGAATCCTGGGCAGTAAAGGCAGAGCAATTGAGGAAGCTAGAAGTGATAGAGGTGAAGTGCCTGAGATGGGTGTTAGGATGCACACTGTGGGATAGATAAAGGAATTAGCACATAAGAGCAGAAGCCAAAGTAGCTCCAATTACAGAAAAGGTCAAAGAGAACGGATTATGGTGGTTTGTGCACATGTGCAGAAAAACAGAAGACGGTCTGGTGAGGAAGATTTGGGACAGGCAGGAAGAAGGCAAGAGGAAATGAGGACATCCAGCAAAGAGGTGGATGGATTGTGTTAGAGAAGACCTGCAACAGTTAGGCATGAGTAAAGAAGAAGGCACGAGAGTGGTTTTGAATAGAGAGAGATGGCGACAGTTGACACACCCCAACTTCATGTAGAAAAATGGGGTTGATGATGATGCTGATGACTCGAGATGAAATAAATAAGAAAAGATAAAGTTAATTAATAAGCAGCACAAGCTGGCAGCATCATCTGGAATATCTTCTTTAAAACTATAATGTATAGTACCTTTCCAGTAAGTCTTATTGCTGCAGGCCATAATAATGGCTGCTGTTTCCAAAAAAGTGTACAGATTTACAGTATGAAGGAAACAGATAGTCATAGCAATAAAAGCAATCAGAAGCAGGATGGGCAGTCAGGAACGTAAAGGCAAAAAAAATTGAGAAAAGGTCTAAGCAGCTCATTCAAGAAAAGGATAAAAAAAAATGTACCCAGATGAGACCTAAAGAAAGATGTATTTAGAGATAATGAGAGAGTGCTGTGGGGTCAAGAAAAGAATCATATTCTTTTTATTGCAAATAATAAAAAAACAATCATCAAAGGAAGACAGTGCATATCAGTGAAGTATAAAAAAAATCAATAAAACTCTCATAAAGTACTGCACAACATGTTCTTACTATGATAACGTAATATAAAACTCTTATAAAGTACTGCACAACATGATCTTACTATGATAACGTAATATAAAACTCTTATAAAGTATTGCACAACATGTTCTTACTATGATAACGTAATATGAAACATAATGTAAAACTCTTATAAAGTACTGCACAACATGTTCTTACTATGATAACGTAATATAAAACTCTTATAAAGTACTGCACAACATGATCTTACTATGATAACGTAATAAAAAACTCTTATAAAGTATTGCACAACATGTTCTTACTATGATAACGTAATATGAAACATAATGTAAAACTCTCATAAAGTACTGCACAACATATTCTTACTATGATAACGTACTATAAAACTCTCATAAAGTAATGCACAACATGTTCTTACTATGATAACGTAATAGAAAACTCTTATAAAGTACTGCACAACATGTTCTTACTATGATAACGTAATATAAAACTCTCATAAAGTACTGCACAACATGTTCTTACTATGATAACGTAATATAAAACTCTTATAAAGTACTGCACAACATGTTCTTACTATGATAACGTAATATAAAACTCTCATAAAGTACTGCACAACATGTTCTTACTATGATAACATAATATAAAACTCTCATAAAATACTGCACAACATGTTCTTACTATGATAACGTAATATAAAACTGTCAAAAAGTACTGCACAACATGTTCTTACTATGATAATGTAATATAAAACTCTCATAAAGTACTGCACAACATGTTCTTACTATGATAACGTAATATAAAACTCTCATAAAGTACTGCACAACATGTTCTTACTATGATAACGTAATATAAAGCTCTCGTAAAGTACTGCACATGTTCTTACTATGATAACGTAATATAAAACTCTTATAAAGTACTGCATTACATGTTCTTTCTATGATAACGTAATATAAAACTCTCATAAAGTACTGCACAACATGTTCTTACTATGATAATGTAATATAAAACTCTTATAAAGTACTGCACAACATGTTCTTACTATGATAACGTAATATGATAACATAATGTAAAACTCTCATAAAGTACTGCACACCATATTCTTACTATGATAATGTAATATAAAACTCTCATAAAGTACTGCACAATATGTTTTTACCATGATAACGTAATATAAAACTCTAAAGTACTGCACAACATGTTCTTACTATGATAATGTAATATAAAACTCTCATAAAGTACTGCACAACATGTTCTTACCATGATAATGTAATATAAAGCTCTCATAAAGTACTGCACAACATGTTCTTACTATGATAACGTAATATAAAACTCTCATAAAGTACTGCACAACATGATCTTACTATGATAACGTAATATAAAACTCTCATAAAGTACTGCACAACATTTTCTTACTATGATAACATAATATAAAACACTCATAAAGTACTGCACAACATGTTCTTACTATGATAACATAACATAAAACTCTTATAAAGTACTGCATTACATGTTCTTTCTATAATAATGTAATATAAAACTGTCATAAAGTACTGCACAACATGTTCTTACTATGATAATGTAATATAAAATGCTTATAAAGTACTGCACAACATGTACTTACTATGATAATGTAATACGATAACATAATGTAAAACTCTCATAAAGTACTGCACAACATATTCTTACTATGATAACGTAATATAAAATTCTCATAAAGTACTGCGCAACATGTTCTTACTATAAAGTAAGATGAAACTCTTATAAAGTACTACACAACATGTTCTTACAATGATAATATAATATAAAACTCTTATAAAGTACTGCACAACATGTTCTTATTATGATAACATAATATAAAACTCTCATAAAGTACTGCACAACATGTTCTTACTATGATAATGTAAGATAAAACTCTTATAAAGTACTACACAACATGTTCTTACTATGATAATGTAATATAAAACTCTTATGAAGTACTGCACAACATGTTCTTACTATGATAACGTAATATAAAACTCTCATAAACTACTGCACAACACATTCTTACTATGATAACGTAATATAAAACTCTCATAAAGTACTGCACAACATGTTCTTACTATGATAACCTAATATAAAACTCCAAGAAGAACTAATCCCTCAAGTAAAACTACTGTACAATCTCAGCCTCACTACAGGATATGTGCACAAAGAATGGCGTACAGCAACAGTGTCCCACTCCACAAAGGTGGCACCTCTGCGGACCCTGTAAACTATCGCCCCATAAGCCTGACTAGCCTAGTCTGCAAGGCTATGGAGAGAATCATCATGGAACTCATAAACAAAGACATTGGGGACCTACAGACACTAGATCCTACCCAATTTGGCTTTGTCAAGGGCAGATCCTGCCTTTTGAACCTGGTTGACTTCTTCGAAACAGTCACCAAGGCCATAGATGAGGGGAAGGTAGTCCACACAGCCTATCTGGACCTCGCAAAGACATTTGATACAATATCCCACTCGGGCATCATAGATAAGCTATCCAGCCTAAATATAAACCCCTATGTCACAAGATGGGTCGCAAACTGGCTCAAAGACAGAACCCACAGAGTCAGAGTTGCTGGGGCCATGTCAGACTCGAAACCGGTCACAAGTGGCGTCCCACAAGTTTCTGTCCTGGGACCTCTTTTGTTCGGTATTTACTTTTCTGAGGTACAGGCCAACGTGGGAGGACTATGGCTCACCAAGTTCGCAGATGACTGCAAACTGGGCGCCATAATCAACTCTCCAGCTGACACAAACATCCTTCAAAAAGGTCTCGCAGAGACGGATAACTGGTGCCAGAGCCATGGTCTAAAGCTAAATGCCAAAAAGTGTATAGTCATACCCTTTGGCAAAAACAATGTGCCCACAAATTACCACATAGGTGGTAACCCATTAAGTACAGAGAAAGTAATTAGGGATCTGGGGACCCAAGTTGATAGCAATCTCTCCTTTGACAACCACATTGCCAAAGTGGTTAGAAAGACCTTCTACATAGCTCACCTCATCATGAAAGGATTCACATCTAGATCAAGAGAGGTAATTGTGCCCCTTTATTCATTCCTCATCAGGCCCATCATAGAATACAATGCCCCCTTTGGGATGTACCTTACCCGACACCTGCAGCAATTAGAAAGACCCCAAAAGTACCTCACCAGGAGGATTAAGGGATGCAAACAGATGCCATATGCTGCTCGGTTAAAAAAACTCCAGCTCTACTCAGTTGCATACCGCCTACTTCGAGGCGATCTATGCCTGACATATAAAGCTATGTCCAACCCAGAATTAATGGACATGCTCCACCTCAGTAAATCTAAAACCCTTAGAGCCACGTGATCGAGGGACTTGAACCTCAGCACAGAAATAAATAGAACATGCTGAAGGGACAGATTCATAACCCAGAGGCTCCCTTCGCTCTGGAATAGAATTCCAATTCATGTTAGGCAGAGCACCTCACTGACTATCTTCAAGAAGAATCTTGATGAGTGGATGGGGGATCGTAGGTTTGTCCCAGGATTACTTCTGTGTCACTATTAGACAGAGGCACAGTAAACTAAACTTTAAAAAGGGCACAGTATACTCAAATCAAGGGGTGGCGTAAGCCAAACACAATCGGGCTAGGCTTATTAATGCCCCAGGGCAGATAGCCTAGTATGAACCTATGAACCTATAAAGTACTGCACATGTACTTACTATGATAATGTAATATAAAACTCTCATAAAGTACTGCACAACATGTTCTTACTATGATAACATAATATAAAACACTCATAAAGTACTGCACATGTTCTTACTATGATAACGTAATATAAAACTCTTATAAAGTACTGCACAACATGTTCTTACTATGATAAAGTAATATAAAACTCTCATAAAGTACTGCACAACATGTTCTTACCATGATAACGTAATATAAAACTCTTATAAAGTACTGCACAACATGTTTTTACTATGATAACGTAATATAAACTCTCATAAAGTACTGCACATGTTCTTACTATGATAACGTAATATAAAACTCTTACAAAGTACTGCACAACATGTTCTTACTATGATAATGTAATATAAAACTCTTATAAAGTACTGCACAACATGTTCTTACTATGATAACGTAATATAAAACTCTAATAAAGTACTGCACAACATGTTCTTACTATGATAACGTAATGTAAAACTCTCATAAAGTACTATACAACATGTTCTTACTATGATAATGTAATATAAAACTCTCATAAAGTACTGCACATGTTCTTACTATGATAACGTAATATAAAACTCTCATAAAGTACTGCACAACATGTTCTTACTATGATAACGTAATATAAAACTCTCATAAAGTACTGCACAACATGTTCTTACTATGATAACGTAATATAAAACTCTCATAAAGTACTGCACAACATGTTCTTACTATGATAACGTAATATAAAACTCTCAAAGTACTGCACAACATGTTCTTACCATGATAACGTAATATAAAACTCTCATAAAGTACTGCACAACATGTTCTTACTATGATAATGTAATATAAAACTCTTATAAAGTACTGCACAACATGTTCTTACTATAATAACGTAATACAAAACTCTTATAAAGTACTGAACAACATGTTCTTACTATGATAATGTAATATAAAACTCTCATAATGTTCTGCACAACATGTTCTTACTATGATAACATAATATAAAACTCTTATAAAGTACTGCACAACATGTTCTTACTATGATAACGTAATATGATAACATAATGTAAAACTCTCATAAAGTACTGCACAACATATTCTTACTATGATAACGTAATATAAAACTCTCATAAAGTACTGCACAACATGTTCTTTCTATGATAACGTAATAAACTCTCATAAAGTACTGCACAACATGTTCTTATTATGATAACATAATAAACTCTCATAAAGTACTGCACAACATGTTCTTACTATGATAACGTAATATAAAACTCTCAAAGTAGTGCACAACATGTTCTTACCATGATAACATAATATAAATCTCTCATAAAGTACTGCACAACATGTTCTTACTATGATAATGTAATATAAAACTCTCATAAAGTACTGCACATGTTCTTACCATGATAACGTAATATAAAACTCTCATAAAGTACTGCACAACATGTTCTTACTATGATAACATAATATAAAACTCTCATAAAGTACTGCACAACATGTTCTTACTATGATAACGTAATATAAAACTCTCATAAAGTACTGCACAACATGTTCTTACTATGATAACGTAATACAAAACTCTCACAAAGTACTGCCCAACATGTTCTTACTATGATAATGTAATATAAAACTCTCGTAAAGTACTGCACAACATGTTCTTACTATGATAACGTAATATAAAACTCTTATAAAGTACTGCACAACATGTTCTTACTATGATAACGTAATATAAAACTCTTATAAAGTACTGCACAACATGTTTTTACTATGATAACGTAATATAAAACTCTCATAAAGTACTGCACAACATGTTCTTACTATGATAACGTAATATAAAACTCTCATAAAGTACTGCACAACATGTTCTTACTATGATAACATAATATAAAACACTCATAAAGTACTGCACAACATGTTCTTACTATGATAATGTAATATAAATCTCTCATAAAGTACTGCACAGCATGTTCTTACTATGATAACGTAATATAAAACTCTTATAAAGTACTGCACAACATGTTCTTACCATTGTAACGTAATATAAAACTCTTATAAAGTACTGCACAACATGTTCTTACTATGATAACGTAATATGATAACATAATGTAAAACTCTCATAAAGTACTGCACAACATATTCTTACTATGATAACGTAATATAAAACTCTCATAAAGTACTGCATAACATGTTCTTACTATGATAACATAATAAACTCTCATAAAGTACTGCACAACATGTTCTTACTATGATAACATAATAAACTCTCATAAAGTACTGCACATGTTCATACTATGATAATGTAATATAAAACTCTTATAAAGTACTGCACAACATGTTCTTACTAGGATAACGTAATATAAAACTCTCATAAAGAACTGCACA
This sequence comes from Protopterus annectens, assembly GCF_019279795.1. Lineage (NCBI taxonomy): Eukaryota > Metazoa > Chordata > Ceratodontiformes > Protopteridae > Protopterus > Protopterus annectens. The sequence continues at coordinate 1,030,613,200 of NC_056744.1, forward strand.
ACATGTTCTTACTATGATAACTAATATAAAACTCTCATAAAGTACTGCACAACATATTCTTACTATGATAACGTAATATAAAACTCTCATAAAGTACTGCACAACCTGTTCTTACTACGATAACGTAATATAAATCTCTCATAAAGTACTGCACAACATGTTCTTACTATGATAACGTAATATAAAACTCTTATAAAGTACTGCACAACATGTTCTTACTATGATAAAGTAATATAAAACTCTCATAATGTACTGCACATGCTCTTACTATGATAATGTAATATAAAACTCTCATAAAGTACTGCACAACATGTTCTTACTATGATAACGTAATATAAAACTCTCATAAAGTACTGCACATGTTCTTACTATGATAATGCAATATAAAACTCTCATAAAGTACTGCACAACATGTTCTTACTATGATAATGTAATATAAAACTCTTATAAAGTACTGCACAACATGTTCTTACTATGACAACATAATGTAAAACTCTCATAAAGTACTGCACATGTTCTTACTATGATAACGTAATATAAAACTCTTACAAAGTACTGCACAACATGTTCTTACTATGATAACATAATATAAAACTCATATAAAGTACTGCACAACATGTTCTTACTTTGATAACGTAATATAAAACTCTCATAAAGTACTGCACAACATGTTCTTACTATGATAACTTAATATAAAACTCTTATAAAGTACTGCACAACATGTTCTTACTATGATAACGTAATATAAAACTCTCATAAAGAACTGCACAACATGTTCTTACTATGATAACGTAATATAAAACTCTCATAAAGTACTGCACAACATGTTCTTACTATGATAACGTAATATAAAACTCTCATACAGTACTGCACAACATGTTCTTACTATGATAACGTAATATAAAACTCTTATAAAGTACTGCACAACATGTTCTTACTATGATAACGTAATATAAAACTCATTTAAAGTACTGCACATGTTCTTACTATAATAACGTAATATAAAACTCTCATAAAGTACTGTACATGTTCTTACTATGATAACATAATATAAAACTCTCATAAAGTGCTGCACAACATGTTCTTACTATGATAACATAATATAAAACTCTCATAAAGTAATGCAGAACATGTTCTTACTATGATAACGTAATGAGTATTATGTCTCAGAGCATTCTCTTTTCTCCAAGGTATGGCTATCTTGATGTTGGTATGCATAATTTGTGGTAGTCTATGGGGTACATCTGCTCACGCAGAGGTGTGGGGGGTGCAGCTCCACAGATTAGGGTTGCAGAGGCCACTCTGTCCCCCAAAGTTTCCACACATTCTTATGTAATAGGAATGGTCTTTTCCCCTATAGATCAGAACTAGTTCTTTCTTAGCCATTGAATTTACAGTATAATGTAGAAAGCAACTGGTACTTCTTGGACACCTCTGTTTGCAAGGGTGAAGGAGTTCTTTTTAACCAAGTTTTTTGCAAAAACCCCAACCACTTTGCCTTATTTGCATACCCTTTACTCTTCCCCTATCTATGTCTGGCAGTGTGCAAATACATTATAAAGGAGGTCCAAAATCAGCCTACTAGTTCTAAGAATTCTTACACTGCTTATTTAATACTTTTCTTACACTGCTTATGTAATTTTAAGTCCATCCATTGTCTATCCATCCATTGTGTAAAGCACTTTTCTTCGTGAAGGTCAAAGTAGTAGCAAGCTGATTAAGGTTGACCAGGCTTTCTTATCCCAACCAACAGATTCCAGCTCATTCTGGAGGATCACCAGAAATCCCCAGGTGAGCTGATGTAGTACTTTTAATGTGTCCTGGACATGCCCCAGGGCCTGCTCCAAATGGGTCATGTCTCTTACTCCTCCAGTGTGACGAACCTTGGGACTTCCTCAGAAGGAGATCCAACTGTCTCATCTAACTTCTTCCAGTACAAGAGGAACAGTGGTTGTATTCTGAGATACTCCTCCTTCTTTCTTTCCTCTTTCTATCGTGGAGACTGAACCCCCACCCATCTTGTGAGGAACCTAATTTCTGCCACTTACACCTAGGATCTCATCCACTTAGAATAGTGACACCATATGTATGGAGAATTGAGAGCTTTGTCCTATGTTTACATGTAATTCACCACCACGCTCCAGTGCAGTGCATGTAGTGCTGCTGCTCCTGCACTCATGCTGACCAGTCTCTGTGTCTTGTACACTCATTTTTCAGCAAGGCTCCAAAATACTTAATCTCCTCCACCCCCAACCTGTGGAGGGTGGCCTACCCTTTTCTGAGAGATAACCATGGCCTTTGACTTGTAGGTGCTCATTTTTATCCTCCACTTCACATTCAGCAGTGAATCACTACAGGGCATGCAGGAGCTCACAGTTGCTCAGGTCAAATAAAACATCATCATCTGCAAACGATGAAGATACACCTTTACTCCCTCCTGTTGTGCAGTCTGCAGGCCTTGGCTTGGCCTTTATTTCTTATCCATGAAAATTACAAGGAAGATGGGTGAAAAGATAGTCAGAGTCATTTGTCCACCTTGAATATATATTTAGCTTAGCACCAAAAACACAACTCTCACTCCTTAAATACAGGGACTGAAAAATATGTTGTAGTTGCCCTGGGACTGCATACTGCTGTAGCATTTACCACTAGATATTCTTACGACAGTGGTTCAATGCCTTCTGTAAGTCCACAATATGCATGTAGTTAGCATTGGTGAACTCTTAGGCTTTGTTCCTGTGGAGTTATTATTATGCATTATTAGGGGATTAATGTGGAATGATGAACAGCTACAGTTATTTCCCTCCACAAAGGTGATCTAGCAACAGAGCCAGGGAATTACAGACCCATAAACTTGACCAGCTTCATCTGTAAGGCTGTGGAACGTATCATTATGGACCTCATAAATAAAGACATAGGTGATTTCCAAACCCTGAATCCTACCCAGTTTGGCTTTGTGAAGGGCAGATCTTGCCTGTTAAATCTGGTGGATTTCTTTGAAAGTGTGATCAAAGCCATTGATGAGGGAAAATCTGTGCACATAGCATACCTTGACTTGGCAAAAGCTTTCAACACAATCCCACATTCAGACATTACTAATAAACTTAGCAAACTGAATGTAAACCCCTTTGTTGTAAGATGGGTTGCCAGCTGGCTCACAAACCAGGCACATACTATCAAAGTGGGTGACTCCTCATCAACCAGCAGACCTGTTACCAGCAGGGTGTCACAGAAGTCAGTGCTGGGCCCCCTACTGCTTGGTATATACTTCTCAGAAGTTCAGGTCCAAACTAAAGGGGTTGTGGCTGATCAAGTTTGCAGATAACTGAAAACTAGGTGCAATTATTGAATCCCCAAATGATGTCAGTATACTCCAGGAGAGTCTCACACAGACCAACGACTGGTATGTTAGTGACGGTCTCAAACTGAATCCAAAGAAATGCATCATCATTCCCTTCAGTACAAACAATGTCCCTTCACACTATCAAATAATTAACAATACCGTAAGTACCCATGAAGTGATAAGGGACCTTGGATCACAGGTTGACCGCTACCTTAACTTCGACTGCCATGTGTCTGCCATTGTAAGGAAAGCTTTCCATGTAGTTCACTTGATTAGTAAAGGTATCACCTCAAGAGCAAAAGAAGTTATAACCCCTCTATACTCATCACTTATCTGGCCCATAATTGAATGTAACGCCCCATTCGGTATGTACTGTACTAAGTACCTACAGCAATTAGTGAGACCTCCGAGGTTTCTAACAAAAAAGATCAAGGGTCTCCAGCATGTGCCTTACACAGACTGACTAAAATCCTTGTCACTATACTTTGTATCATATAGATTTCTTAGGGGAAACTTATTACTACAGAGCAACCAAAGACCAAAACCATATGAACTTATTGCATATCCATAAATTAAATGGGTCTAAGGCTACCCATTCCAGGGACTTAAATGTGGTCTACGACTTAAATAGGACATGCTGGAGGGACAGATTTACCTCCCAGCAACTGCTGCATCTTTGGAACAGGCTACCAATTCTTGTGAAACAGAGCGCCTCTATGACATTGTTCAAGAGGAACCTGGATGAGTGGATAGGGCACCATAAATTCTTACTGGGGATAGCACCCACAACACTCCTGGACATAGGCAGTCATCAGTAAATGCAGTCTTGGGTATTGACTAGTACCGCTACGGTATTGCATTGGGTTGAAATGGCTAGGCTTAAAATGACCTCTAGGTTGATAGCCTAGTAATCTCCTATGAGCCTATGATCCTATGACCCCTCCAATATCCATGCAAGGAGAGATTGATATATTGTTTCACAGACAGGGGAGACTTCACATTTCTCTTTCTCAATCATGGTCTTAACCATTGGATAAAGTTGATTTTCTAGCACTGTAGAATATGCTTTCCAGGGTGGCTGAAGGGTATAATCCCTTTAAAAATGAAAAATATGTTCTTGTCCCCTTTTTGAAAATAGTACCCACTACCAATGCTAGTCCAGAGGTACTTTGTCAGCTTTGCATGCAAAATTGAAAATGCATGTTAGGATATTAGGTATGAATTCCTAACACTGTCTAGCAGCTAAAGCATTTTTGGCTGTTTCTCATGTGCCTTTACTACAGAGAAACAGTTTAATTGCCACAGTGATCTCGGGTACTCAAATAGAACCAGATCCACCATGTGCTTCTGACAGTGTCACCCAGAAGAAGGCACAATTGCTGGATTTATGACTTTCTTAAACTGTTCCTTCCATCACTCAACAAAATCGAATAGCCTCCTTTATAACTGATATCCACCACCTTTATTACTGATATCCACCAGATCATAAGATTCCCACTATGAAAAGTCTGACATGTTGTTCTAATGTATTATTATTATTGCTATTATTAAATTTTATATAAATATACTTAATTTTGTATTGAAGAAAGACCGATAACCTTATTACTCCCTGACATAGATCTCAGGACTAGACTATGTCTGGTATATTGCTCAGAATCAAAGTCATGAACATATAGTATTACTAAAATGACTGTTTCTTGCAATGTTAAAAACGTACAGCAACCTACAAGTCAGATAAGTGTGCATACTGCCTATCCGTCTGCCATCTAAGATGTCTCCTCATTAAAATAGGTTTATCTTTCTTAGAAGTCTGCACAGAAGAACCCCCTTCCCTATCAACTACTGTTTCAGTTTCTGAGGTTTTAAAACCTTTCTCTTGGTTTCCTGTAGAAACACAGTATCAGTCTTGAGAAAATTAAGAGGGAGTAACCAGGTTATTGGCAGGAGTGCATTTGAGTCTTATCCTCAACCCTGATGCACAGCAAACTGTGGATTCAAGGGATCCAATAAGAAAGTCAGAGGGTATATATTAACTTCATACCTGAGACCAGCAGTTGACAAAAAAGACGTGATTCCTGTTGTACATGTAGTCATTGTTTTAATATTGGTCCATTCAGGGCATGTTGTTTAGGCCTTAAATTCCTTTTGTAAGGAACTTCTGTGGATGCTTCATTTGTTGCATATGCAGGGTCAAGTACATACTAAAGGGGGCATTGTACTTAATGACTGGTCTGATGAGGGACGACTACAGCAGAACAATAACATCCTTGGACCTAGATGCCATACCCTTGCTTGTAAGTTGTGCAACATAGACTGATTTCCTTACTACCATAGATGCACGATGGTCAAAGGTCAGGCTACTCTCTACATGTGCTCCCAAATCATAGACCTTTGCATCTGTTCTTAGGGGTGCATTGTCAGTGTGGTAGTATCCAGGGTAGCCGTCTTCCTAAAGAATGCTGTTATGAATTTCTTAGCATTGAGCTTTAGACCGTGGCACTGGCAAATAAGAGAATATTAATAACAGAATATAAAACTCTACCATTTTTAACATTTCTATTTAAATTGCACTCAAGCAATGTCAGTATCACCAAATCTAGTGTACTAAGTATGAATTTTACCTGTATCTTCGAATAACAACTGACTAAGACAGGTTGTAGCCAGTGCTTTGCCAGGAAAAAGTGTGGAAGGAGTCAGACTATAATAATAAAACAATAAATCGTTTAGAGTAAATGACATTTTCAGTGTCTTGAAACTTCAAGACAGGTACTTATCTCATGGATGTTTTGCATGTAAGAAGAAAACTGATAGTATTTCATGACAATCTAGTCCCATCCCACATTTTTGGCATTTACCCTAAACTACAAATATTCTAGTGCATCAAATAGTTTAAAAGCAGCCCAGATTATAATGTGTGTCCTACTTACATTAGACATTAGTGAGCATTTTCTTACAGATCCAGACACCATTCAGATATAAAAATATCATAAAAACTGTATTTCTAGCCACCTTATCCTAATATCATACAAAAACAGGAAGATGCTGATACCAGAAATGTAGTAGGTTAAACCCCAATTGGCATTACTTTGTTGTGCAGTGCAGCCGAGCATTTGATTACTTCACTCTGCAGCTTCATACTGTGAGACTGAGCAAGTCCTATAGACAGTACTGTCAAGTTACACCTGGGAACAGGTATACGGATATTGGGAGTTTACCCAGTCTCCATTGAATGCTCTACATCCTGATAATTTGAAACTAGTGCACATCTGTGAGATTTAACTACTCAGTGCATTTGCATATGACTGCACGTATGTCAATGAATTATGTGCATATTTAGTACTTACAGCCTGAAAAGGGAATATTTGATTATTTATCATTTTAAGTTAACAGGGCTATAATTTTTAAAAGCTACAATTAATTTTGTAAGTATAAAGGCATGGAAAACTTTATTTGAAGTACTGGCAAAACAAGATGAAATTAAAGCTTGCTTAATCCCAACTCCCGCCACAAGGTCATCTAGTATGCCTTCTCCCTCATTCCTAGAATGGTCTAAAAAGAGACTATTAAAACTATGCTTTGCTCTACATAATGTGATAAGGCCATATCCTTTCCAGATAATGTGAAGGTTGTATAGCTCCAGCTTTAAAACAAGTGTTAGAAAATTCTGAAAGGTTTACTATAAGGACTGTAGCTCACCTTCCAGCAATACTATTGCTACTGCTACTACAATTATTACTATTACTACTACTTCAGCTACTACTACCACTACTACTGCTACTACAGCTATCACTACTACTACTACTGCTACTACTATTACTAATACTACAACTACTAGTCCTATTACTATTACTACTACTGCACCTACTACTATTAGTCCTATTACTATTTCTACAACTACTGGTACTACTACTAGTCCTGTTACTATTTCTACAACTACTGCTACTACTACTATTAGTCCTATTACTATTACTACTACTACACCAACTACTACTAGTCATATTACTATTTCTCCTACTACTATTGCTACTGCTGCTACTATTACTAGGCCTATTACTACTACTACTGCTACATATATTACTACTTTTAGCACTACTTCTCCTACTACTACTATTACTTTCACTTACTCTATAAACATTTTCACCTGCTGTCATACTTTTTCTGTGTAAGTTTTCATTGGGTGACAACAGAAACAGAGGTAAGAGGAATGGGTAATTCATGGAGGTTACAAATGGGATAGTTATAGTCTCATTATTTGTTCCTCGGCTACTGTTTGAAAGTTTGAGGACCTAATGCAGTTGAATATGTAGCCTCACATATAGGTCTGAGCTACTTCTAGTGCATAATTCATGTAAGCTGTTGCTGCTGTTGCTGCCTACACCTACCATCAGGGCACTAATCACGGCAAAGTATTTTCCATTCAGGGCATGTGCCCTCCTGTAGCACTGCCTAAGCTCAGAAATTAAGCAAGTTTCAGAAAATTGCCATGCATCCTGTATTGAGGCATAGCATGATCAAAACGTAAGACTGATATTTAGCGTGTACCAGGTACAGGTACATTATGTGCATAGTTGCTAATGAAAAATTAAATTATGTAAAATTTGTCTGTTATTGCCAATAAGTCAGGACAACACCCAATTTTCAAAAAAAAAAATGCACGGCATCAACATAACCACAACTTCTTCTAAAACATTATGCTTTTATGTAATTATGAAGTTGTTCAGTCTTGATTATAAATATAGTTATGAAATATTATTTTCATGTTTCTTTTAATATTTTATTTATTTAACATTTGTTGACTGGGAAAGTCCAACTAGAACAGAGCCTATCTTCAGTGGAGGCCCGGGGAGAAATGCTCCAGATATGTTTTTGGAAAGTGTGAGGAAACTGGAGTACCTGAAGGAAGCCCATATGAATGTAGGGAGGACATGCAGACTCCGCACAGAAGGCACCCCAGGCAAGAATCAAACCAGAGAACCTCTTGCTGTGTGGCACATTATCCACTGCACCACTTCACTGCCCAGAGGTGTAGCAGTGGTGATAGTGATGTTTGAGAGCAAATTTATCTTTATTCCTATTTCAGAACATGCTAACATGTAGATATAACTGGTGATGAACTTATACCTTTAATGTATGGGCAGTTTTATCTGCCCCAATGTAGTCAAGGTAATATGTAGGAGCACAAAATGTGTTCACACTGTCTCATAATTGGTAGGAAGCAGTAATGTGCACGGCTTATCAGCCAACAGCTTTAAAAGTTGTCTGACACATTGTTGTGACACTCCTTTTTGTTTGTGTAGCAACAAAAATCTATGTTACAGCTTTCAAAGCAGTCTCTAAGTTTCCAGCATACTTCTGTGGTGTTACCAACTATAGGGCTTTGTCAGCCTCATTTGTATCCTCTCAAGAGTGAATAGTGAGAGTTGAATATTGGCATCCATGTTGACAGCTCCTTATAAGGGTTATGATCAGTGACAGCCAATCATAGTTTTTTGTAGGGCATGGAGATGTATCTGTTCCATGTTCTACCAGTTGCAGAAAAGCAAAAAGTATAGAAGTATGATGTGTTTTACCAGCTTTAAAAGCCTTTGAAAACATTAAAACACTTAGCACTGCCAAATAGACAGCAGGCAAATACAAAATGTCTCTGTGAAAAATGAAAGGCTTTAAAAGCTGTTAAACACTTTGTTGTGCCACAATTTCAGGGGGAATCTATCACAGATTTTAAAGCTCTTTTATCTTTTGCCACTGTTCTTTGCCATACTGTGCTGTTAGGTCTTAGCATGATACCTGAAATGAATGATGTGTAGGGGTGCTTAACAAGATTTTGTTAAGCAACTCTAAGCACTGGTAAGATCAGGGCTCACACTAGGGAGTTCAAAAAGGTCTTTATTAAGTTTTTCTTTTTTCCTCATTTTGGTGCGTAATCACCGTGATCGATATACTACAAGTTTAGGTAGCTTCTTGTGTACAAGCATCATAAAGTTATTTTCTTGATTTCAGAGCATAACCCACATACTACATGTATTACAAAATGTTACTTTCTGTATGTGTACAGTGTCCAAGAAACTAAGAACTCTTTGATTTCTTTAACAAAACTGTGTTTGTCATTCAGCATAAAACATAAACATAACCATTTCAGATAATATTTACTGATCTCAAGGCATTAACAATTATGTAGATGACAGCATTTTTACATTTATGATTCAGGATAATCAGCATTTGTTGTTCTGTTGTTATTATGTTACTTTAGCCAGAAATGCTTAGAATTTGCCATTAAGACATTGCAGGAGAGGTGTGGTACAGTTCACATACAGAAGCTATGGCCATAGCATCATGTGGGCCCTGTCAATTGTCAGACAATTAATGAACTCTACAAATTAGGTCAGGCAAGCTGCTCTTTACTGACATTTGTTTGTTTTCTAACAGGGGATGATATTTCAAGGATCCTTTTCAGCATAAACCTGTGCCAGGAGACAAGGGTGTAGCTAGGCATACTCAGTGTACTGAAATGAGTCCATTTTTTTCTGAGCATCTCTTGCAAATGCCAACACTCAAAAAGCACAGAATGTATAGAATTGTGTAAATGAATATTCACAGTATAATGGCACACAAAGAATTCTTGTGCAAAAGGAATAAATTGTGTCTTTCGGCTTTTCCCGGTTAGGGGTCGCCACAGCGGAACTCCGGTCCGCTAATGATTGGTAGTGGATTTTTACATACCGGGTTGCTAGCCCTGACTCACAACCTTCAACGAAGGCATGCCCCATTCACGTATGCCTCCACACAGAAGACGCTCTAGTTGAGAATCAAACGGGACAACGTCTTGGTATGAGGCGACAATGCTAGCGCAGCACCATCATCGCAGTCTCTTGTGCAAAAGGAATACACCTCTAAAACTAGCTTTTCATGGAAATAAATTGTAACAGTTGAAAATAATGTGCATCTTCCCATGTATCTGGAGGTAGCATGTTGAGGGCTGAGTACATTTTTAAAATGACAAGTGGGTAGTGGGAGCAGCATTAGGTTTGAGTACAAAATGTAAATCTCCGGCTACACCCCTGCCAGGAGGCACAATAAAACCAGAGATATAGCTGGCTTCTGTGTTGCCTGAGAATGATGGCTGTACTGCTGCCCCACCTCCCCAGCTCTTTTATTTATTTAACATTTGTTTACTGTGAATATCTGACAAGGACAGAGCCAATATTCAGCAGAGGCCTGGGTAGAAATGCTCCAGACTATATGTTTGGAATGTGGGAGGAAACCAGAGCACTGGGAAAGTCTGACTGGGACAGAGCCCATTTTCAGCAGTGGCCTGGAGAGAAAGTCTCCAGACTCATGTCTTTGGAATGTGGAAGGAAACCAGAGCATCAGGAGGAAACCCACATGAACCCAGGGAGGACATGCAGACTCCGCACAGAAGGCATCTCAACCAAGAATCAAACTGGAGAACCTCTTGCTGTGAGATGACAATGTTAACTGCGGCTCCACTGTGCCGCCCATTTGAAGAGTAGGAAAATTAAAGGCCCCCCTGCCCTTTGTAGCCAGGTAACTGGAAAGGTCCACAGTCGGGTGGTTAGTGCTCCTGAAATGCTGGGACAATCAGCCAATCAGGTCCTGTTTCTGTGTTTGACCCTTGACAATCCTCAAATAAGGGTCAAATAAAAAAAAAATTCACAATTAGGTACCTGGAGCTCCTGAAATGCAAGAGCCAATCAGGTTCCATTTCTGTACTCTGCCCTCAATCCTCCTTCCTCAGATTTTGCTTCATGAGGGAAAAAATGAAGGAAACATTTTTTTTTCCTTTTAAACTGTTGGAACTGTTTGCTTCAAATTTAGAAAACAGTTGCTAGAGGTTTTACCATGCATGGAGCACTGCAGTGCTCAGATTTTAGTCTTAAAAAGGATAGAGAGAAATCTTTTTTGTGTTTTATACTGTAGCAAACTGCTTGCTACAGTTTAGATCACAGAGGGAGAGCTGCATTGCTCAGGATTGACAGCAAATGCTGTAATGCTCTAAAAAGCAATAAGGATCATGCTTGGATGGCTAACCATCCCCTCTAACACTCAGGGCAGTTGCCTCTTCACCCATCATTAGCTACACTACTGAATAAAGCAGAAAACATTCAGTGTAACACATTAACTGAGCAGTAAGTGAAAACTAGAAGGACAAGCTCTTACCATAGTGAATATGACAGTAGATACTTCAGCAAGAAAAGGTGATATATGTTGACTGTACAAAAAGAGTGTGAGTTTAAAATTAGTATATACAATAAATGAACAAATCCAATTGATTGCAGTAGAGTTTTAGAGGTTATCTCCATGAAGAGTATAGTCATAGAACCAATATGCGATGTCTTTAGAGCAGTTTTAACTCATTTTGTTGCTGTTGAAAAAAAACCATGCCTGTATTAACTTAAAATGCAGATGGGGCTGGTATGAAAATAGTCTACAGCAGAGTACTATACAGGTAATAATGTCAACAAGGGAAGGCATTATAGGGAAATAACGGACCACCCAGAGATCATTAGGTCTGACAGAGTATCTTATCATCTCTGGAAGGTCTAATATTTCCTTGTAACACCCATCACAGAAGCCATATTTGCTCATAGAAAATGAGATCTCTATTAAATTGCTTTAGGTTTGTTTTATTATTAGTATATACATATTTTATATTTTTGATGAAACACAGTTCCTCCATGTAATGTTCAAAGTTAGTGCAAGATATGTGTTCTTGAAAGAAGTATTCAACACCCAAAATATAAGTTACACAAGTAATTAATAATGTCTACACACACACACACACACACACACACACACACACACACACACACACACACACACACACACACACACACACACACACACACACACTTATATCTTTATAACTGCTATTTGCATTAGATGAGTTTATTTATTTTCCTCGCTCATTGACCATGGTTTTAGAAGAGTCTTGGTGAGTGAGGGGAAAGGAAATGGCAGACTCTTGTAACCACTGCTGCTGCTACAGTTGTTGCTCAGGTTCTTTTGTTTCCTTCTCTGTCACTAAACACACCTTTTTAATAGCCATAGTGAGCAAAGAGAAAGGAAATAGAGGTCTGAAGAAGATTTTGGTCTAGGCATTCAAATGTTGTGGCACTTACGTGTTCTGCTTTTTACTAGGCACTTTTTGTTCATTAATACCCTCCTCTGGAATGCTGAGCACCCACTGGGGATTGTTGATTCTCAAAGGGCATTTTCAAATCATAATTGTATGACGGCACTTTTGATTCTCAGAGTTTCTTCCAGCTAGGATGTGCAAGATACTAGAGGTGTGTGCATATAAACAAATGGTAGAGACTGGGAAAGTAGAATAAAATGGATACAGTTCATGGATTTTAGTGGAATGCTGCTTTAACAATATTGCCTGAGCACCATTTTTATTCCAAGCAAACATACGGTATATGGGTGTGTGGGGATCTAGATAGCATCATGCTATGGAAAATTATATAGATTTTAGAAATGAATGTTAAAACACACAGAAAAGGATGCACATATTAGCATCCTATTCTGTGTCTTAACGTTGTAACTAGTCATATTAGTTTGACTGATATATACCTATATGGATTCACTATACAATCTCAAAATACTGAAATGTCGAATTTCAGCATTTCAAGACTGAATAGTCGAAAAACCCCATACACAAAAACCGTCAATCAAGAATACTACAATCACGACCATTCACACACACACACACACACACACACACACACACACACACACACACACACACACACACACACACACACACACACCAGGATATAATCACACACACACATACACCTACCTAACTAAACAAACATAACAACACACACAAACACACTTAACCTACCTGCACCCCCCCACACCCTCCTACTTATATATTCTAACTCCGAGGTCGCACTAAACACACAAAAAACACTACCGCACATACACTAAAATCCCTAACCATTATCCTCAAACATACAACAATTACCTGAAACCCCAGATAAATCCACAAACCGCACCACACATCACGAACGCGACACTATGATAGTGATGGATTCGACATTTGCGGATTCGGCATAGTGTAGTTTTGATTAACTGCACTTTCTACTATTCGGTCTCGACGTACTGAATTTCGACATTTCAGTACGTTGAGATTGTCTAGTGTATCCACCTATATCACGCATTTAGGCATGCATTTAAGTCATGCTTCCAGGGAAGGAGAGAGTATTAAACGTATAGTAACAACCGAGTTAAAATTATATCTATTTGAAAGAAACCATGTAATTATTGTTTTTACCATTTTGTATATAATAAAGTCAAACTAACCAGAAATGTGTTGTGGCATGTGTAACGCATTACAAAGTAAGTGATTATTAGGGCATGGAATGTGAGTTTCTAATTTTACTCTGCTGTACTCTTGCACTGCAGTATATTTTATTGTATCGTAAACTGCTTTAAGAAGAAATTTTACAACAAAATAATAATGAAAGTGATTCTATTTCTTTTTTCAGACTGTCATATTTGGGGCTTACCTGATTGCTCATGGTTTCTTCAGTGTCTATGCAATGTGTGTTGATACACTTTTCCTTTGTTTCTGTAAGTATGCATTTCTCTTCATTTTATGAACCAGTACAAGCCAACTGGTGTTGACATATTTGCAGATTGTTGTGTATTTGAGTTAAGGCTACATTATAGTAACCAAGTTTTATAACAAAAGTAACTTTTTTCCCAGAAGGGAAAGGCTGCCACTTTTCATGTATTCTCCCAACCCAAAAGGGATGAAGTAGAGGAATCTATCCTACCAGCATGTGTAAGCTGTATATATATATATATATATATATATATAATCTATGAAGTACTCTGGGAGAATTCAGTAGTCTGCTTCTGAATTAGCCATGATAGAATAATAGATAACATGGATGGAGGCTAGATGGTATATGCCTCCAATATATACCCGAAGCATAATTAAAACTAAATGCAGGATTACATTTTAAATGTGAGAACCATTAATGGATATTAGTACAAGGAATATTAACAGAAGCATGCTTGTGCAATGGTGTAGACAGGAATTTTGGAAGTGTATATCAGCCTCTGGATATTTGCTCCATACTCACCCCAGGTGTAGCCAGATGTTGTCAGTTTCTACAAACATTTGTGCCACTGCTGCCTCCCCAATTGTAAATGCCCTTTCCTGTGATAATAATTTTCAGCAGAAAATTAGCAATGAAACACATATTCTAAACTTACTGCATTAGAAGCCTCTGATTAGTTAACCAGCAATTTAACAAATACACACCTCTATTTTTATAGTTATTTTCTTTGCAGGCTTATTTGCATCCTTTTGACTTAATTTATATGTTTGAAGTTGGGAGATGGTGCTATTGTATTAGGCAAAATATTGCTCCTCTAAAATAGTTACACGCAAGGCTTACATGACGGAGCCCTTGGTACTAGCATTTGTTCAGCAAAGTGCACTATAGTAGTATTTGTGTGACTTGCATTTTGTGAGAACTTCTGCTTCAGTGGCTCTTGGTATGGTTGACAAAGGAGAGTTTGCTTTTTTTTGCAGAGTTGTGGGAGTTTGTATGCAAGTATGTGTGTGTGTGTGTGTGTGTGTGTGTGTGTGTGTGTGTGTGTGTGTGTGTGTGTGTGTGTGTGTGTCTGTGTATGTTAGGCTTAAATTAGCGGTTAGGTGAGGGGATAGTCTTAGTGTTTGAGTGTATGTGTGTTTTATAGTTAGGGTAAGCACTAGCTAAGGGGATAGTTTAAGTGTTTTCTGTGTATGTGTAGGTGATAGTGGTGAGTGTCGGAGGTGTCTTGCATAGTGGAGTGTTAAAGAAAGTTTTCTTTAAAGGGAAGGTATATGGTTAGTGTTAGAGGTAAGGTAGGATTATGGTTAGAGTTAACACTCATTAGTAAGGTGGAACAGGAGAGTAAAGTCCACCCTACCCACCTCAGTAATGCATGCAAACCCTAACATAACATTAAGTTATTATAACTTGAATAAACTAGTTGCTTTGCAGGTAGATGCCAGTTAGAATGGTACAGCAGCTATGATCTTGCAGTGACATAAACCACTTGCTAGAATTGATAAAGTTTACCTGACTTGGACTAGTGCAGTGTTTTTAAAATTGTTTGTGATATGAAGTTTTATACCACTTGTTCAAGAATCAATATAGTTATTGATGTACAACCATATTATGCTCATTATGAATATATTTATCTGTGCATAGTTGCTCTTAGCTTAGGTCATGGCCAAAAAGAATACATTGTGGACTGACCCATCCATCCCATTAACCGATAAACTTGAAATCAATCTGTCAGCTGGAAAAGTATTCTTTTAGGAACACCAGTATGTTACTGATGTGATACACATTTTAGCATATTAACAGAAATAAATACAATATATTAGCTGGGAATACTTATTACCAATGGATATTTAAAAGTTGAAAAAAAATGTGAAAAGAGTGTTATACAAATTTAAAGATTTCTTCTTGCTCCTGTTACATGTTGCACTTAAAATGGTTTTATATGAGCAGTGAGAATGTGGGATATTTATATTGGATGTATTGTTTTGTAGTTTTAGTCGTCTGGCATACACCGACACACACTTATACCAATATATGTGTACACAAACACACACACACACACACACACACACACACACACACACACACACACACACACACACACACACACACACACACACAAATATAAAATTTTGTGTCTGATTCTCTCTCTGTATTTCTCTCATATTATCATTTCAGTAATAGAAAGGCACTTTACTACATGTAACCATACATTCTGTTCAAAATGTTTGTTAATTTTCACTAATGTATTCAGTAGATCTAATTTATCATCATATACAATAATTTGTTATAATACTATTATACTGCCAGTTCTGTGCTCTTTTTCAGGTCATGTAAGATTTTGCCACAGAGACAATAGTTTAATCTGTTTGTGTTTGCACATAATTTGCTGAAATGATAAGCCGATGACAAATACAGGGATTAATGACAATCTTACAGTATGTTAAGTCTGTTGTAAGTCACAATCTGGCAAGTTTCCAACCCAGAGTTTAGGTGTGCATGGATCATCAGTGTGTCATGTACGCAAATTCTTACTCTGCAAATATGAAAGAGTGCCCCAAGTTGTTCAGAAAAGCAGTGGAAGGCATGGTGCAAGATGCAGTCTTACTTCACAGTAACTTGTGTTATGCAGCTGGCCTTTGAAACACACTGTTGACATAAAATAGAACTGTAAGGAGAGGATGTAAGGAATGCAGAGATATACTTCTAAACAACATGTGTAGCAGTAGGTCACTTATTCCTGGCTCTGTTTTGTCTGTGGTAGTGTGCTGGCAGAATCACCTGGGTTATATACGTATACATACCTGCTACACAGCACCTCTGTACCCAGGCAACATACACATGAACAACATAAGTAGCTTATTCACAAATCATTCAGGGAAGGTCAGAAAATAGCACTTTCTTATGTAACAGATGATAACTTAAGGACATAGCAGTGTCTCTGTATAGCCAAACAATCCACTTATGCCGCATTGGCAAGGACACAAAAAATCTGAAACATGGCATGGCTACAGCTAGCAGAGTTAAGCTTTATTGGCCTGAATGTACCCATAAAGTTTTAAAACGTAAGTCATGGGCATTCAAAAGTATGTCCTTAAGGGGTTATTTGCATATATCCTGTGGGTCTTCACTAGAGAAGGTTTAAGGTATTGCACAGTGAAGATTCTGGTTTGGCTGAGTCTTTCTTGAAGTGTTTTCTTATATAACAAGGGATAGACTAGGAAAGAGAAGCTGTTCTGAGATGGACAGTGCCAGTTTCTAATGCATTTAATGCAAACAATGACCATTCTCATAAGCATAGCAGAGGTTCTAACATACCACCTGGGCATTAGTTTTATAGATCTACCCTCTGCTACACAAAACTATCATCAGTAGGTTTGATCCTTGAAGTGTAGACTTCCAGTACATCTTCCAGGACACTTTGTGGATCCTAGCCACATTCTTAACTACAGTAGAGTTTTGTTTGTGTCTTTCGGCCTTTCCCGGTTAGGGGTCGCCACAGCGGAACTCCGGTCCGCTAATGATTGGCAGTTGATTTTTATGCACCGGCTTGCCAGGCCTGACGCACAACCCGAAGGTACGCCCATTCACACATGTCTCCACACAGAAGACGCTCTAGCTGAGAATCGAACCGGACAGCGTCTTACTGTGAGGCGACAACACTACCGCAATAATTGTCTTACTTGGATGATAAGTCAAAGTAAGAAAAAAGATTGACAACATGCTGTCTTATTTTATGAATCTCCCAGTACAATAAAGTCAGTTCTCATTGTTGTACATAAGTTCTCCAATTAAGATATCATACAAGCCATGATTCATCAAGCCTTCAGTAAAAAAGAAGAAATTTACTCAGTGGTAATACAGTGTTCTTCTCCCTACCTTTCCTAACTAAGTCTTGAATTACTTTTAAAAATAATGGCTCAATTTCCTCACTGAAAGCAGCTGCTTTTTATATATCATGCTTTACAGCATGAATGGTTTAATGTGCATTTTTTTCTGCTGTTTATGCTTTTCTTAAAACTTGTGTTGATATTTCTGTCTATAAAACTAGTTAATGTATTTCACATTTTCTTGCTAACCATTCGAATAGTGGTAGAGAGTGTGAACTTACATACTAATTTAAAAGCAAGCATTTTTGATCTTCCTTTGTAATTGGCTTGAGACTCTAATAACTACGTTTCTTGTCTTTTCTTACTATATTCTTTTTTCTTTTTCCTTCCACCTTTTCTCTGACTGCACTGCCTGTTGATGCTTTGATTTCATGATGATGGTGTGTATCTAGGTGAAGACCTTGAGAGGAATGATGGCTCTCCAGCAAAACCTTATTTTATGTCACCTAGTCTGCATAGAGTTCTGGGGAAGAAGGAATTGACTCCCAAGAAAGCAACTGGATAAAAGAATGCAATTCCTCTAAACGCTTGTCATTTGCAAGGTTGCATTTTTACACCTATTTTGCAAGTCACTAAATATCCTGTGTCCAAAATCTATCTTGTTACTACAGTTTCACTTGGTCATCAAGCTCAGGTACTGTGGTAGAAGCAAAGTGAAGGACTGCAGAATATTGCCATTTAAATGACTAAACTGTTTTTCAAATCAGGATAGTCTTCTCAAGCAGATGTAGAGTGTTGCAGTTTAGTGGCAGTATAAAGATAAGAACATATTAACACCAGTTTACAGTTTGATGAAAATACAATTTTGTATGTTTTATAATATATAGTTTGACATTTTTAAATCACAACACTTTTGAATTTTTTATAAACCTGCAGGAAGCCGAAATTTATTTATACTACTTCCTGTCTGAGGTGTTTCAATTGTAAAACAATAGCCATAAAAGTTCTTTGTCAACCAGTTGTATACTGAAAATATATTAAAGTATTAGAACACTCTGGTGCTAATGTATGTGTGCATGTTGCTCTAACACAGATGGAACCATATTTATTAATTCAATTGTTAATCTGGGGTACTACTTTTATCACTAGGTGGCAATATGTATGTTTATAAAATTAGTCCCTTTTCATTTGTGAAACAATGTCTCTCCTTCAGTAACAAACACATGCATACATACATGTACACAAACACAGGCATTATTACTGTGATAGCATTGTTTAATGCCTGTCCTCAGTATGAAGACTATCTGCAAACGTTATTAAAGAGGCAGTTCCATACTAACTATATTATAAACTGGCAAGTACTGGCATTAGATATGAAAACTTGTTTAAGTGAATTGTTTTGAAAAATTCTTCAGTGCTAATCATAACTGTTGCTGAAATGAGGATGTGTTTCATTTACACAGTTTGAATATAGGACATAATCTATGTTTGTGTGTGTGTGTATATATATATATATATATATATATATATATATATATATATATATATAATACTGTAATAAATGTGGACTCACATTAGCTTATTTACAAAAAAGCAATTGAGAAATTATAATGCCTTACGTTGGCATCACAAACTAATTATGGGTTTTCTGCTAAACAATATACTTTCTAAAGGTTTCTCACTGGTTAGAAATTCACTGTATGCATTGTTAATTTTTTATACCACTTAGGTATAATACACCAAATCTTAAAGAATATTGCATACAAAATGTCTAAGACAGTGTGTTTCCATTTACTTCATAAATGTATAGTACTGTACAAGAGCTATAAAAATAAAATAGGTACTGTTACAGACAGGACTAAAGTACCAAGTAAAACCTTATACTTCTGAAGATTGAAGAGAGGAAAGATGAATGCTTATGAATCTACTTTATTTCCCTTTCAGGTTATTATAGATATAACTAAACATATTTTACCAGTACAAACTTTCATGGCTATTTATGGATACTTTTGAGAGTACTTTTCAACATGCTAATTATTTTTTGTCACCCGACATTAGTAGCTATATTCCATTTTCAGTATTTGTTTTCCTTTGTCACTTGACATTATTGATTGTATCACATTTTGGTATCTGTTTTCACTTGCTTGCTGCAATTATTGTTCATATCCAGTCTTTGATATATATTTTCATTTGCTAATTGACATTAGTGGATATATTCTTTTGTGATTAGTGCTTTTTTGATTTAGTACATAATAATTAAAAAAGGGGTCCTGGCCATTCATAGATATGCTGTATATTTCCTGGAGGGGTACAAAGGAGTAGGCATTTTGGAGCTACATAACAAATTGCTAATACTACTTATAGTCCAAACTGTACAAGATTGTTTTAGTTTGATGCGGTAAAAACTAATGGTGACTTGGATTGCACATAGCAGTAGGGCCTACAACATATAAAAATATATGCATTTGTTATAAAAACATTACCTAGCATGAAGCACTATGATCACACTCCAAAGGTGGGGTAAAAACAGACTTGTTAGACAGCACCTCTGAGTACTGTTAGGCAAGAGCATAACAGCAGCCTGTTAAGCTCTAGTTTCAGCAGCCAAAGGTGGCCAACAAAGGATGGTGGAGTGATTCTAAAAGATCTTTAAAAGCTTCAATCTGTCATGCTTCTTGTTTAAAAGTAAAAACATTACAAAACTAAGTGTCTTAGCTTTTATAGCATTTTATTCCTCAGAGGGGCACTTCACATTGGCCTGCTGTCTGTGTGGCAGTGCTGTTTTATCATTTTTAAGTCTGTATAACACTTCAGGTTCCAACACTTTTGTAAATGCTAGTGCATGGAGTAGATAAAGCTTCATGCATCACAATGAATTATGATAAGGTCTCCAGTCATAACTCAGTTGTTATGTATTCTCATCATGGATGTCAAGATTCACCTCTCTATCTTCAGTTTATTTCGCTCTTGAAGTAAATTTCTTAACATCCATATCTGAAATACATAGCAACTTGTTTAGGATCACACCTGATCACAAGTCTCTATGTTTTGTCAGTTAGCAAAAATTGCATTATTGGTTTTGTAGGATCTTCATCTTAGAGAGAAGGTGCAGAACGGAGCAGACTGTGGGAGTTACATGAATCCTATCTGTTGTTGAAGTTAATGTTTCAGGTTTCCATATCTCTTTACCTTAATACCCATTGCAAGCCTAGAAAAGATGCAGATTGAGGTACTGTTACAAAGCTGGGCTCAGAAATGAATGAAGTCAATGCACCATAGTGCATTGTGCTTCATCTTCCTCAAACATACACACTTGACCCTGTGTACGGTGGCCTTTAGTTAAAATATCCAGTCTCCATCAGCATGGTAACAGACTTTGCTTATGATCTAATCCCTGTAGTAATAGTATTTGAATTCACTGCATTCCTTGTTTATAAGGTACCTGATCCATTAGCAGAGTAGGAGACCTCCAGTGAATGTGCTTCACCGCCAGTATTCCCTGCCTCCTTCTTCCCAGTATTCCCTGTTTCCTTCTTTCAGGTATTCCATGTCATCTTCTTCCCAATATTCCCTGTGTCCTTCTTAGGTTTATAACTATGCTAAAATATAGAGCCAAGAATGAACCAGCCATGATCTCTTCTCTACAACCAGTCACTGGGGGTCCTTTATTGGTCATGAGTCATGTATGTGCTAATCTAATGTTCATTTTCTAATTGAATTTGTGAATTACAGAGAGACTGTTTGCACTAATGCTGGTTCTCTGCAAAGAAAAATGAAAGCTGCAGTTTTATATTCTAATGCAGAAAAGTTGTAGTTTCTGGTTACGTCAAGCTGCACAACCTGTTGACAGCACTGAAATGTGGATTTAGTTGATTTGAAGAGGAAGACAGTGTTCTGAAGAAGAAAGTTAAGTTCTTGTAGGAAAGCTTTAACTGGTAAGTATCAAAGTGTGCTTTCAGTCCAACTTTACCCTCTTGCAAAAAAAAAAAATTCTATCTCCAATAGCTCTGCAGGCTCTGGTTTTGCCCTGTAACATCACTGCTGTCTATGTAAAACCGCTGCTGTTGTGGGGAGAAAAGATGAGGTGCCTAATCAGCAGTCTTTTTATCAGTGAATAAGATATGAGTAGGATTCTGTGCAATAAGCTCCATTATAATTTAATGGGTTCATAGGTAAGTACTAGGCTAACTGCCCTTGTGGGCCATTTTAAGCCTAGCCAGTTTCTCTTTTTGTACATAAATTAACCTATCCCATTTGGTTAGAGATTGACTTTACCCATCCCATGGTCAATAATTATATACTACCCCTAATGACAATAACTGGGATCATGCCACAGATACATTGAGAGGACCCATGCATGGGATAAAGCATTTAGTAGATGCCTGTATCCATTAGTAGTACAGAGGGCTGTCCTAGGGTACATTTTCTGTTTTTTATCCATTGATCCAGGTGATGCTTGAATAAGGTCAGGGATGTGCTTTGTTTTATGTGGATTTATGTGGATGGAGAGTCTGTTCCAGAGCAGCAGTATCCTTTGCAAGATATACCTGTCCTGCCAAACCATTCTTTTGATGTTGCAGAAGAGGTTTAGATCCCTAGACCAAGTATTTCTGATGCCATTTGACTTGCTGACATGCAGTAAATACATCAGCATTGGGTCAGAGGATGCCCTGTATGTCACACAGGCACCCCTTAGCAGTCTACAGGATACTGAGTTTACTCACTGGACTTTGAGTCTGTCCATGTAGGAGATGTTGTTTAGGCCTTGTATCTTTTTAGTAAGGTATCTCTGTGGGCATTTCAATTGTTTCATGTGTCTGGACAGATACATGCCAAAGGAGGCATTATATTCAGTCACTGGTTGGTGTAATGAGGGGGGAGTAAAGGGAAACAATGGCATCCCTAGACCTAGACACAGTCCCTTTTTTATAAGCTGTGTAATTTAGAAGGACTTTCTTACAGCAATGGACACATGTTGGTCAAAAGTTAGGCCAGTGTCTACATAAGTTCACAAATCCCAAACAACTGAGTCAACTCTTAAGGGCGTACTGTCGGTGCAGCAGCTCCCTGGGGTAGATGACTTTCCAAAGGATATAATAATGCATTTTTGGCATTTAGTTTCAGTCCATGATTTTGCCACCAGTCATTTATTTGGGACAAACCTTCCTGCAGGATGGATAAGTCATTTGGAAATTCAATGACTGCTCCTAGCTTATAGTAATCTGTAAATGTCAGAGTTCTTTGGCATTGGCTTTCACTTCAGAAAACTAGATGCCAGATAGGAAAGGTCCCACCACAGAACCATGGAGGAATCCACTGGTGACTGGTATTTTTGTGGGGGTAACTTCCCAATTTTGATTTCCTGCATCCTGTCTGTGAACCAGCTCGCAATCCAGAGGGTGACATATGGGTTTATTCCCAGTTTACTTAGCTTTTCATAGGTTCATAGGTGTTTACTAGGCTAAAGACCACAAGGGCCTTTTTAAGCCTAGCCATGCATCCCAAATCTGATGAGTTCTGATGCCCTTGATAAGTGTATAGGTTCATAAGTGTTTACTAGGCTTTTCTACTATGCCTGAGTGGGGAATTGTGTCAAAAGTTTTGGCCAGGTTGAGATATGTGATGTGTATCATTTTAACTTCATCCATTGCTTTGGTGACCTTTTCAAAAAAATTCACCAGGTTGAGTAAGCATGACCTGCCCATGATGAATGTAAACTGAAACAGGTCCATTATTTGGAGTTTCCCTATGCCCTGATTGATTAGTTCCATGGTAAGTATTTCTATAGCTCTGCACATGAGGATGGTTAGACTTATGGGTCTGTAATTGCTTGGGTCTGTGGAACGTCCTCCCTTATGCAAGGGAATGACTGTAGCTGTTCTCCATTCACTTGGTACAGAACCTGCATGGAGGCTGAGATTGAACAGATTTGTTAGGGATGTTACTAAATCATGCCTCATGCTATTTAGGATACATTCAGGGATATTGTCAGGACCCATCAATGCAGTATTTTTAGCTTTTGATAGCACTTTTAGGACTTGGTTTTGTGTGATACATAGAAGTGAACCAGTTTCAGGTATATCTTGAGAGATAGACAGATGAGAGAGTGGGGTAATGTTAGAGCTAAATTTATCAGCCAAGAAGGTTTGCTGTATCTTCAGCCACAGCATAGGTAACATCATTTCATAATCAGTATATTCCTGCATTGTGTGTTTGAGATTACAAACATAACTAAAAAATGCCTTGTGATTGTCTTTGACTTGGATAGCCATTTTTGCCTCAAACTTGGCTTTGGTGGATTTTATTAAGCTCCTGAGTTGTTTGCTTATTTTGATGACAAGGGCTCTAGCATTCTGGGAATTACTCTTCTTACTTTCGGTCAAAATTGTTTTCCTTTTATTGTAAAGCATGTTGATATTATGGTCCCACCAAGTGGATTTGTTTCTGGGGTTAGGCCTAAACTAGTTCTTATGAGTTACCATTGCATGTATGCAGCTGCTTACATGCTGGTATAGTGTGGAGGTGTACATTTCTGCATACTCAGTAGAGTTATCTGGATTTGGTGGGAATTTGAAGCTTGCCATTGTATCATTTAGGAATAGGTAGTTTGTCTTAAAGAAATTTCTAAATTTTCCTTGGGTGTAAGCGATTTCTGTTTACAATTTTATTTCATAGGAGACTATGATCAGACCTGATTCATCTGTTGAAGATATGCAAGGGGTGGCTCGAGATGCCCCCATATTAGTAAGGGTAAGATCCATGATGCTCTTCTCTGTAGTGAGTACTCTTAATAATTGTTCCAGGGCATTTGTACTGATAAAGTCCATGAATCTCTGTACTTGTGTACTAGTGGTTGTGTAGATGCCCCAGTTTATAGTTAGGTAGTTGAGATCACCTAGAAAAATAATATTGGGTTTAATACTGAATATTTGTATTTCCTGTAGTAGGAGTTGTGGCTTTCCTGTGTCATAGAGGGAGTTCTACAGCTGACTATCTAATATATAACAGGGGACATGAAGAAGCCCTGGTGCAGCTTGCTGCTTTACTAATCTTGATATGTATCTCTTCTGAATGTAGATTGACACACCTTCACCATTTTTCTCCTTCTGCATAGTATCTGGTTTAAATGTGTCAAAGGTATTACCGTCCTGCACAGCTAGAGTGTTCCCACTGTTTTAAACCATGTCTCAGTCCCTACACGGATGTCAATGTCCTCCAGGGTGAGAAAGGCTTGCAGGAGTGTAGTTTCTTGTTTAGGCGCCAATCATTAATCTGTAACACCTTCATAGTTTCCTTTGCTTGTTTCATTATATTAGTAGCTTTTTTCAGGTTGGTGTTGACTAAAAAAAAAAAAAAAGGCACTATGGAGGTGGACAATGTCTTTGCCTATAACTGAAACTGCAGAGGGGACAGATGCAGGCAATCCCTGACAGAGTCATGGTCTGGCGATCATATCCTCCCAGGCTGACAAATATCAGACCCGGTTAAAATGACACCAAAAACTAAGCTAGTTATTGAAATCAGTTATTTTTTGCTCATATCAAAGCATCATCCTTGGAGAATAAGTCCCAAATCTGTATGATGTTCCCAATATCTGGTCTGATCAATTCTGACAATAAGGGAACGATTATTCTCTAAACCTTGCTGGTTTCCCCAAGATATTATTGCTGTTAAATAAAGTGGGTTTGCTTTCAACTGCTGTCTCATAACAGTATAAAGACAGGGACTAGATTAGCGTTTGGTAGTGTGGTGATTATACGGTTTACCATTAAATGTGTGTATTGCACAAGGGCGAACAGAACATTTCTGAAAGGCAGTCTGCAAAGTTTGCAAACGCCGAACGTAAAAAGGTTTGAATGTGCAGTGAGATTCGCTCATTGCACATTCGACATTCTGGGGCGGATTGCACTATAGTGGGGATCGGGAAATGGTTCTTTTCCCCACTGTAGTGCGGTCTCGGAGTTAGAATAATAAAGTAGGGGGTGGGGGGGCTTGCCGTCCACATGGGGGTGCAGGGGGGCTTGTCCCCCTTCTTTACACTTTGTTTTTTTTTTCTTCGACATTAATGTTTGAAAAACAGTGAATCTGCTTTTTGATTTGCTGTTGTT
This sequence comes from Protopterus annectens, assembly GCF_019279795.1. Classification (NCBI taxonomy): domain Eukaryota; kingdom Metazoa; phylum Chordata; order Ceratodontiformes; family Protopteridae; genus Protopterus; species Protopterus annectens. The sequence goes on from NC_056744.1 coordinate 1,030,639,073, forward strand.
TTGAACATTACGAACTGTCGACATTTTCAGTTTCGTGGTTTCGAGTCGCTCATATGAGCACTCGAACCACTGTGATTCACGGGTTTAAATAGGGTTGCCAGCTGTCTGGTTTTTGACCGGACTGTCCGGTTTTTAAACAAATTGTCCGGTTAACAAATATCATCAAAACTGGACTCGTAAAGTCCGGGTTTTGTGCCACCAGCAACGCTGTGAGAGCCCTCCCACTTTTACAGCTGCAGCAAGTGCAGCACAGGTTGATTGCGGTATTAGTGCCATCTTCTCCTTTAAGTTATGGCTTACAAAAATTATCATGCGTACTTGTTTATTACAACACGCACACCACTAGCGTGGAATGGAAATCTAATCGCGCTCACATTTTAAGCTAGCTAAGCCTAAGCAGCCAGTTCCGTGATTCATTGATAGTTTAATTACGAAGCTTGGAGTACTGTGTTCTAGTCAGGATTTTAAAGGTGGATTATGTTCAAAAAGAGGAACAGAGTATTCCAACAGAGGAGACCGGAATCTAGTGATGATTAAGAGGATGATCGCAAGACGTGTCAGTCAGTCAAAGGAAGAAGATACAGTGGAGGAAAGTGAGGTAGGGCCTGCTTGATATAGCCAGCTGCATCAGCGAAGAGGAATGCAGTTCCAAACCTAAGAAAGAGCAGGTTGCATCAGCTAGCAGAGGTGACTATGTGAAGGAGAGAGAGGAGGAAGACCATGGTGCAGGTGCTGGCAATGAGACAGTGCCCTCTGATGAAAAAGGACATTTAGAAGTGGGCTTGCTGAGTTTTGAGGATGAAAGAGGAGGTACTTAATTTTGTTTGTTTTTGCAGACAAAAAAATAAATGTAAGCTAAATCATGAAATAGTACACCAGAAAAGATAGCTTTTCGTTTTGATGTGCGGACAAAGGTGTATTCAGAATTTTCCATTATGTACTTACAATCTCATAGTGTCCCCTTACTTGTTTTTGCATTTAAAATGTGCACATTTCGTCAGATCCTCCTCCGTGTGGGTGCATAATTTTCAGTAGAAGCCTTCTACAACTAAAACAAAGGTAGCCTTTAGAGTAATATTTGTATTTCTGAAAAGGTTATGCACAAATAATTTAGAAATATTCTTGCATCAGTACATATTTTACGAGCGATATTCAGAAATATAATGGACACAGCTGAGTACAGAGAGAATGCAAGTTGAGTACAAAGAGTATGCCAGGCTATATCCTTGTATGCAGCAGCAGTAACAGTACCATAGCTACATATATGCATAATGCAAAGCTCTCCTTTTGAAAAACTGGAGTTGGCATACTGGCATGGTGGTTCACAGTGTCATGGTTGAAAACGACTGGCAATAAGCTTGATAATAAGTAATACATGACTTGATTGACCTGCGGTGAGACAGGGTATTGGCTTACAGGGGGCAGGCATTTTATAAGTAAAGTGCGTAAGTGAAAGTTAAGCAAGTTCCACTATATGTGCTGCTTACTTGTGGCACCCAGGTATAAATAGTCTTTGTGAATGGCTTTACTATTTCCCAAAGGATCTTCTCAGTTCTGCCTTGGGTGTTGCCAACCCCTAACTAATATAATCTTCTTCTGGGTGTTTTCATCTTTTATGGGGAAGGGGATCCATGTTAGGCATGTCCTAATCATGATGCTTCAAACAGTGTGAATAATAAATATGTTACTTGCACAATGTCCCGTTGTTCACTTTGCTTTGTTTAGCAAATGTGCATCAATGGTTTGTGCTATAAAATTTGAAATAAATGTTTTAAATTAAATCCAAATATCTGTAACTGTAATCACTGTAGAAGTAAAGCAGAAGACAGTATGCACACTGAGAGTTTTGAACAGTGATTATGGCAACTGGCGAGAAATCGGCTGAAAGCAGGCATCCGGAACAGAAAAAGAGGGCATTCTCATCAGCTGATGTCACGGTGATGTCACAAAATGGGCAGAGCATGGATGGGAGAGGGGGTGGGAATGGGTGGAGTTATGGGTGATGTGAGGGGCTTGACCTTAGTCTGGTTTTAGCCACAAAGAAAGCTGGCAACCCTAGTCTTAAAGGTAAACCATCTATACAGTCTGATAAGGAGAAGCAGTTGTCCCCTTTTAGTACACCAACAGTGTATTACTGGCAGTTCATTCTGGAGTGTTTGGGTTTCCGAAGGTGAACACAGTTTAGAGTCATCTGCTGTCTGCACTAAGATCTGTGCAATAAGTGCCACAGAGTTCCCAGCAACAATCCCTGAGACAAAGGATTGTTCACTTTCATACTTTGTGATGAGGCACCAGCTAATTCCACTGTGTAGTTTCTGTCTTTAAGCAAGTTTCTTATCATTTCTTAACACAAGATTGTTAAGGCATTTAGATTGTCTATGATATCTGTATGGGCCACACTTTATAAGGCCTTAGCCAGCTCTAAATTTGGATGTGGTAAAGCTCAAATTCATCATCTGGTTCGAACAAGCTTGATGCAAGATTGTTTATGTTACATAAACTGAGTCAACAACACCCCTGGCTACTGCATGTCCAATGGATTGTCTAGACGTATGAGAAGCTTTGTTGCACTGCCCTGCCAGGGTACTCTCAGTGGTTTTAAACTATCTGTTGATACATGCACATGCAACGGCAGTGGCTTAGTACAATGGGAAACATCCTGTGGAGCTGAAGAAATTACTGATACATTTGAGCTGTCTGCATTCATATTAAAATGCAAAAAGCAACATAAGCAGAATAGCAGACGTGTAAATATACTTCATGCCAAGGAAATTAAAAGACAGCAAAAAAAAAAAAAAAAAAAAAAACGAACTCAGAATTTAACAGTTGACACCTCATTACTTCAAAGGGCAACTCAAAAGACGTATGTCCAACAGACCGAATAACAATGAGCCTCATTGCTTAGTATAGGAAGGGATAGACATCCAAGGAAATGGGAGTCATTCCTTATGAAAGGCAGCTGCAGACATTGGGACTCCTGTGTAAGGAGTTTGCTTCATTTTAGAAACAGACAAAGGAAGAACAGGTTTGTCAAAGAGTAATGGGTTGGCAGTTGTGACACAGGTAGCCATGACCCCTCATTGTGTCCTAATAGTGCTTCCTGATCTCTTATCATGCATCTAACATCAAAGGAAAATAATATCATGATGTGAATGGGTCACGTGGAAGTGGAAAAATACAAAACATGTACCCCAAGGATACTTCAATAATATGTCCCAGTTTGCACAAACACCAAAATGATTCATGTTTCCAAAGGACCCCTTAAGTAATATGTCCTAGTATGTACAAGTACTGAAATGAAACATTTCCCCAAATGACTGAATGACTACAAATCACATTTATATGTATGGAATCTATCAGTCTATACGAGGACATGGCAAAATACAATGGCAAGTAATGCAGATAATGCAAATCCAGGGGCAGCAGACAGGTATGCATACAGTATCCCTCACTCACTGCCAAATACCGTATCTGCACATGTAGGCTTTATAAACAAAGAAAATGTATAAGTACATATTTACTGTTTTAAATAATTATAACCTTACATATAAACGACTGTGAACAGTGTCTTATACACATGGTGCATGTAGGTATTTTTCTGTATCGATGCACACAGCATTACATAAATAATTTTTTGGATTTAGGCACTTGTCTAGCTAAACATATCTTTCCATGTATGTTTATATATATATATATATATATATATATATATATATATATATATATATATATTTGTAAATCTATACATTGATATAAATTTATGTATATCCACATCTAGCTGTCTACATATAGATGTGTAGCTTTTTATTTATATATATTTGTATATACATAACCGTCTCATTAGTATACGCCCACACACACACACACACACACACACACACACACACACACACACACACACACACACACACAAATCTGCCTTCAAATAAAATTTGTCTGTATTGTAACCAGTCATAGTATATTCCCATACTCAAATGGTCAGAACTAATTCTTTTTGATAACATCTAGTCATAGAGCTCAAAGTCAGTTTTACTATACCCCTATATAACAATGTACCTGGAACCTGCATGTGCCAGCATGCCACAATTTGCATACTGTTGTGTACGCTGCCTCAAACTATACCATGAACAGATCCATAAAGCAGCATCCAAGGCTGAGAGCAGTGCTTTCTTGTGGCAGTCAACATAATGTGTTGACAACTGCCAGAGCAGAAGCTGTACCTGTAAAACAGCCTTCAGAGGCCATTCAATAATAGATGCAAAACAGGCTACATGGCAGATGAATAGAGACCCTGAACATTCATCACCATGCACAAGGGCAAGCCATCAACTGATCATAGTAACTGTAGACTCACCAGTCTAAAGAGCCTTATCAGTTAGGCTACTGAAAGGATCAGTATGTAATTAACTATTCCTTCAAAAGGTTGCCCAATTAAACACAGAGCAATTCCATGACACAATAAATAATTATTGCTATCAGCAACTCCGGCAGTAGTTTGGCTCAAATATGAACAAGCACTACAATGATACAATATAAACTCTTTTGCCTAGTGATCAACACTGCATTGTGACCATGTCTGCACAAGCACTTCCCTTACACACCAATGGATTATTTCCTACATAAACCCCTTCGCTGGTTTTTCCCAGTATGCATGAGCACTAAAATGAAGCATTTCATCAGATGACCCCTTTAATGATATTCACCATGTATGCACAAGTACACAATGACACAGTTCCCCAAGCGACCCCTTCAGTAATATGTAGAATCATGCGCAAGTACTAAAAATGGAAGAGGTACCCAAGCAATCTCTTCAGTTGTATGTTGAGGCATGTTCAAGCATCAAAATTAACCATTTTCAAAAGTGACACCTTCAGTTATATATCCAGGCATGCAGAAACACAGAAATGAAACTGTTAGCCAGGTGACCCCTTCATTAATATGTCCAAGTATGATGAAACACCAAAAAACAACCATTACCCCAGCAACCACTTAAGTTATATGTGGATGTATGCAGGCGCACATTTAACTAGGCAGCAACTTCTTTAATATGTCCAAGTTAACACAATTACCAACAGACAACATATACTTAAGTGACCCTTCTGTAATATGTTCAGCTATGCATAAGCACAGTAATAGGTTCATAGGATGATACTAGGCTATTGGCCCAGAGGCCCTTATAAGCCTAGCCAAGAATTTCGCCCATATTCCCTCAAATCCCTGTACAGCAGGGACACAGGTGGGATCCCAGGGGTGTATCTTGTGTTTCCTATCCAGTCATCCAAGTTCCTCTTAAAGAGGGCTAGACAGGTACTGTGCTTGACATGGAGAAGGAGTCCATTTTACAGATGGGGGAGTCTTTGGGACACAAATATATCCTTCCCACAAGTTCTGTTAATGTCACAGACCAGGTTAAGGCCTTGCATGGGGCTTGCGAGAGTGGAATTTGACTTACAGATATGCAGCAACTCCATCAAGGCTGGGTCTGAGATGGTCTTGTATGCCAGACACAGGTCACCTCTGAGCAGTCTGTATAAAACTGAGTAGAGGGGCAGGGCTTTTAGCCTATCTGTAGAGCATAGATGTTTGAGACCCTGGATTTTTCTGGATAGGAACTTCTGTGGTCTCTCCAGCTGCTGCATATACTTGGCAAGATACATGCCAAAGGGGGCATTGTACTCGATAATGGGTCTGAAATGGGAAGAGTACAGGGATGTTATGACCTCCTTGTTTCTGGATGAAATACCCTTATTTATGAGGTGGGCCATGTAGAAGGTCTTCTGTACAACAGAGGCAACATGGTGGCCAAAAGTCAGGTTGCTATCAACCTGGGTGCCCAAGTCCCTCACGACTGATTGCATGCTTAGTACACTGTTATTAATGTGATAATTAGTGGAGATGCCATTTTCCCCAAAGGGGATAATGATGCATTTCTTAGCATTCAGTTTGAGGTGATGCTTCTGACACCAGTCATTAGTTTTGGTAAGGCCCTCGTGGAGGATGTTTACATCAGTAGGGGAATTTAAGACAGCACCCAGCTTGCAGTCATCTTCAAACTTGGTCAGCCACAGACCACTGGTTTTGGCTTGTACCTCAGAAAAGTATATCCCAAACAGTAGAGGCCCCAAGACTGATCCTTGGGTTACACCGCTTGTTACAAGTTTACTACTAGAGGTGGCTTCCCCAATTTTGACTGAGTGGGTTCAGTGAGCCAGTTAGCTACCTATCTGGTAACATACGGGTTGATGCCTAGCTGGGTGAGTTTATCTATTATGCCTGCATGGGAAATAGTGTCAAAGGCTTTGTCTAGCTCAAGGTAGTTGGTGTACACCGTCTTCCCTGTGTCCATGGCTTTGAAGAAGTCGACCAAAGTTAACAGGCATGATCTCCCTTTGACAAAACCAAACTAATGACACATAATCCAAGTGACCCTATCACTACTACATCTAAGGCTGCACAAGCACCAGTGGGAAACAGTCACCATAAGTATCCTTCAATTATATTACCAGGTGTGCACAAATAGCAAAATGAAATATGTATCCAAGTGACCCCATGGTTAATATCTGCAAGTATGCACATGTACTGAAATGAAACATTTTCCCAAGTGACCCCTTTAGTCATTTGTCCAAATATGTACAAGCAGTAAAAGAGAAGCAATTTACCCAAATAATCTCTTCAGAAATAGGTGCAGACATGTGCAAGCATCAAAATGAACCTTTTGCCCAAATGACACCTTCAGTATTTGGTCCAAGTATGCAGAGGCACAAATAAGAAACATTTACCAAGTGTCCCCTTCATTAATATGTTTAAGTATGCAGAAACACAAAAAAAAATTAATCCCATTAACCTCTTCATTTACAGTGGATATAAAAAGTGTACACCCCTGTTAAAATGCCAGGTTTTTGTGATATAAAAAAATGAGACCACAATAAATCATTTCAAAACTTTTCCCACCTTTAATGTGACCTATAACCTGCACAATTCAATTGAAAAACAAACAAATCTGTTAGGGGAAAAATATAAAAAAATAAAAAAGTACAATAAGCTGGTTGCATAAGTGTGCACACCCTTAAACTAATACTTAATTGAAGCACCTTTTGATTTAATTAGAGCATTCAGTCTTCTTGGGTACACACCTGCCATCAATTAAAGAGACTCTTATTAACTCCAAATAAAGTTCAGCTGTCCTAGTAGGCTTTTCCTGACATTTACACAGTTGCCTGCTACAGCAAAAGCCATGGTTCACAGAGAGCTTACAAAGAATCAAAGGGATCTCATTGTTGAAAGGTATCAGTCAGGAGAAGGGTACAAAAAAAATTCCACAGCATTGGATATACCATGAAACACAGTGAAGACAGTCATCATAGTGGAGAAATATGGGACAACAGTGACGTTGCAAAGAACTGGAAGTCCCAACAGAATTGATGAAAAGACAAGATGAAAGCTAGTCAGGGAGGCTGCCAAGAGACCTACAGCAACACTGAAGGAGCTGCAGGAATTTCTGGTAATTACTGGTTGTGTACTACATGTGACAACAATCTCCCCATATTATCCATATGTCTGGACTATGGGGTAGGGTTTCAAGATGGAAGCCTTTTCTTACAAAGAAATACATCCAGGCCCAGCTAAAATTTGGAAAACAATACATCGTCTCCCAAAAGCATGTGGGAAAATGTGTTATGATCTGATGAGACCAAGGTTGAAATTTTTGGCCATAATTCCAAAAGGTACATTTGATGCAAAAGGAACACTTAACATCATCAAAAGAACACCATCCCCATGGTGAAGCATGGTGATGGTGGCAGTATCATGCTTTGGGGTTGCTTTTCTTAGCTGGAACTGGGGCTATAGTTAAGGTGGGGGGAATTATGAACAGTTCCAAATACCAGTCACTTTTGGCCCAAAACCTTTAGGCGTCTGCTAGAAAGCTGACAATGAAGAGGAATTTCACCTTTCAACACAACAATGACCACAAGCATACATCCAAGTCAACAAAAGAATGGCTTCACCACAAGAAAATTAAAGTTTTGGAATGGCCCAGCCAGAGTCCAGGCCTAAATTGAAAAGAAAATCTGTGGGGTGATATGAAGAGGGCTGTGTACAAGAGATGCCCTCACAATCTGACAGATTTAGAGCACTTTTGCAAGGAAGAGTGGGCAAATATTGCCAAGTCAAGATGTGGTATGCTGATAAACTTCTACCCAAAAAGACTGAATGCTGTAATTAAATCAAAAGGTGCTTCAACAAAGTATCAGTTTAAGGGTGTGCACAGTCATGCAATCAGCTTATTGTACATTTTTTATTTTTTATCAATTGAATTGTACAATAGGTCACATATGATTTAGTGTGGTCTTGTTTCTTTACATCACAAAAACCTGGCATTTTAACAGGGTTGTGTACACTTTTTATATCCACTGTATATACATGAGTACTGAAATGAAGCAGTTCCCAAAGTGACCACGTCAGTCATATGTCCAACTATGCACAAGTACTAAAAGTGGAACAGTTATTCATGCACTCTCTTCAATACTATGTTTAGGCATATGCAAGTATCAAATTTAACCTTTTTCCCAAGTGACACCATCAGTACTATGTCCAAGTATGCAGAAGCACACAAGTGAAACATTTACCAAAGGGACCCCTTCATTAATATGTCCAAGTATGCTGAAAAACAAAATTACAACATTAACCCCATCAACTACTTTAGTTCTATATCCAAGTATGCACAACCGCAAAAATCAAACATTTAACTAAGCAACCCCTTCCTTAATATGTGCAAGTAAGTGGAAACACTAAACCCATCAACTACTTTAGTTATATATCCAAGTATGCACAACCGCAAAAATCAAACATTTAACTAAGCAACTCCTTACTTAATATGTGCAAGTAAGTGGAAACACCAAGCATGCACAAGCTCACATGGGAGACGTGTACCAGAGTTGGCCCTTTATTGATATGTGACAGTATGCAGAAACACCAAAATACAACAGTTAGCCCAGTAACCACTTCAGTGATATGTTACAGTATGCAGAGGCAAAATGAAATAGGTGACCCTACTGTAATAGGTACAAGTAAGCACAAATACCAACATTAAGCAAATAACCAAGTGACCCTGCAGTAATATGTGCCAGTATGCATAACCACAGTAATGACACATTAACCAAGTGACCCCTTCATTACTATGTCCAAGCATGCACAACTCCAGACATGAAACATTTACCTTAAGGATTCTTCAAGTATATGGCCAAGTATGCAGAAACAACAAATTGAAACATGTATCTCAGTGACCCCATCAGTAATATGTCCAAGTTTGCACACATACTGAAATAAAACATTTCCCCAACTGGCCACTTTAGTCATATGCCCAAATATGCAGAAGGATTAAAAAATAAGCAATTACCCAAGGAATCTCTTTAGAAGTGTGTATACATGAGCAAACATCATACATGAACCTTTTTTCCAAGTGCCCACCTTCCATAATTTGCCCAAGTATGTTAAGCCACTAAAAATAATTGTTTACTTCACTGTCCCACTCATTAATATGTCCCAGTATGTAGAAACACAAAAATAAAACAAATATTCCATCTAGCTCTTCATTTATATGCCCAAGTACTTAAATGATACAGTACCACAAGTGACCCCCTCAGTAATATGTACAACCATGCACAAGTACTAAAAACGGTGCAGTTACCAGAGAAATCTCTTCAGTAATACATTTAGGCATGTGCAAGCATTGAAATTAACTGTTTTCCCAAATGACACCTTCTGTGATAGCTACAAGTATGCATAAGCACAAAAAAGAAACATTTAACCAAGTGAACCCTTCATTAATATGTCCAGGTATGCTGAAGCACAAAACTAAAACATTTATCCCTGCAATCACTTGTTATATATCCAATTATGAGCAAGGACAAAAATAAAACAGTTGTCTAAGTGACCCCCTTCTTCAGTATGTGCAAGGAAGCACGAAAAGCAATGTGAAACACGTACCCACATGACCCCTTCCATTAATATGCCCCAGTATGCAGCAACACAAAAAATACAGCAGTTACCCCAGCAACCATTTCAGTTATACGTTCAAGTATGCAGAAGCGCATGTAACTAGGTGACCCCTTCTTTAATATGTCCAAGTAAGCTCAAAGACCAACATGAAACATATACCCAAGTGACCCTTCAGTAAAATGTCCAAGTACGCATAAACACAGTAGTGACACATTAACCAAGTGACCCCTTTAGGACTATGTTCAGGCATGCACAAACACAGATGTGAAACATTTACCATAAGGATGAACCCATGAGTAATATGTACAAGTATGCACAAGACTAAGAAAGGAAACAATTACCCAAGTAATCGCTTCAAAAATATTTGTTGGCATGTGCAAACATGACTATGTCCAGGCATGCACAAGCACAATGGGAAAATGTTTACCATAAGGATGATTCCATTATATGGCCCGGTATGCACAAACACTGAATTGAAACATTTATCCAAGTGAACCCATGAGTAATGTGTCGAAGTATGCACAATTGCTTCAGAAGTATGTGTCAGCATGCGCAAGCATCAGAATGAACCTTTTTCACCAAGTGAACACCTTCAATAATTTGTGCAAGTATGCAGCCACACAAAACTGAAACATTTACCATAGTTAACCATTCATTAATATGTCCAAGTATGCAGAAACATAAAAATAAAACGTATGTTCCAGCACGCTCCTCAATTACATGCCCGAGTACCAAAATCAAACAGTGCCCCAAGCGACCCCTACAGTAATATGTCCAACCAGGCATAAATGGAACAGTTCCATGAGCAATCTCTTCAGTAATATATTTATGCAAGTGCAAGCATGAAGATGAACCATTTTTCCAAGTGACGCCTTCACTAATATGTCTTCGTAGGTTGAAACACAAAAAAAAAAGTTTGCCGTAGCAACCACTTTAGTTATATATCCAACTATGCACAAGCACAAAAGGTCAAGCATTTATCTAAGTGATCCCTACAGCCCAACATTCCCCCAACACCTATATGCAAACAGTACCCAAATCTACTTACTTCTGAGTACGCTACATGAAATTATCCCTTGATCAAGTCTATATAGCAGTATCCAAGGTTGAGAACACTGCTTTTTTGTGTGAGTCGACACAACCCGTTGACTTCTGGCTGTAAAACAGTACCTGTACAACTGCCTGCAGAGGCCATTCAATATTAGATGCAAAACAGCCTATGTACCTACTTAGTACAGGACTTCAACAGTCATCACCATGCACAAGGTTAATCCGTCAACTGATCCAAGTAGAAGTAGACTTACAGATTATATGATCCGTATCTGTAAATTGATTTAGGCATGTACAAGCATCCAAATGAACCATTTTCCCAGGAGACAACTCCAGTGATATGTCCAGGTAGGCATAACAACAAAAATGCAACATTTCCCCAAACAACCCCCTCATTAATATGTACAAGTATGCAAAAACACACAAATAAACCATATACCACAGCAAGCATTTCAGTTATTTGTGCATTTATGCACAAACACAGAAATGGAACATTTAAATAAGTGACCCCCCTCTTTAATATGTACAAGTAAACACAAACACCAAAACAAAACATATACCCAAGGGAACCTTCAGTTATATGTCAAAGTATGCACCATCACAACAATGAAACATTAGAGAATTGAACACTTCATTACTATGTCCAATCATGCAAAAGGACCACTGTGAAACATTTACCCTAAGGATCCTTCGGTAATATGGCCTGGTATGCGCAAACATGAAAATGAAACATTTGTCTAAGTGACCCCTTCAGTAGTGTATCCAAGTATGCACAATCGCAAAAATGAAGCATTAACCAGTCTTTTCTCTAGAAATCCAATAGATTTAAGCAAGGCTGAGGACACACCGTGGATCCAGACAAATAATTGATGATCACTGATGCACACAGGCTTTAGAAAAACTTTTGCTCATAGTCCAGCAGTTTAAATAAACAAATGGTATGTGTATATCGCACTAGATGCATTGCAATTTTCCATTTATCTGTTCAGTGTTAGTGTGTTTTAGCATATTTGTGTGTGTGTGTGTGTGTGTGTGTGTGTGTGTGTGTGTATATATATATATATATATATATATATATATATGTATGTGCACACACACACGCACACACACACACACACACATATGCTTACAAAAATGCTCACACGTTGGCATACATGCAACCACTCAAACATATACAGAGATGCACACACACACATATACATTTGTATGCATATATATGTTTGTGTGTGTATGTGTGTGTAGCAGCTCAGTATTAGTCTGCTTCTAATAAATTCTTCTGACTATCACAGTCTTATTCCAGTGTAATATTCCTAATAATTCCCCTAAATTAGTCTTTAGGCATGTTTAAGGATACAATGGAACTGTTTAGCGTACAAGATATAGTATCAAAGAAAAACATTTCAGCAGTATCAGACTTTACAGTAATTGCAAATATACAGCACTAGATTCTTCTTCTTCTTTTGGCTTTTCTCAGTTAGGGGTCGCCACAGCAGATCACCAGTGTGAATGAATGGCAGTAGAGTTTTACAGTGTGAAGTTGCCAGCCGGGTGCCCAACCTTCCACAGAAGGCACACACTCTCTCCTAGGGCCAACTTAGTGTCCAGTCCAACTACAACATGTCTTTGGGAGGAAACCAGAGCACCTGGAGGAAACCCACACAACCACAGGGAGGGCATGCAGATTCTGAACAGAAGGCACCCCAGCTGAGGATCGAACCGGAGAACCTCTTACTGCAAGGTGACAACGCTAACCGCTGCACCACCGTGGCCGCCCAAATATACATCACTAGATTACTGTTGTTAATTTCACATGCTTATGAAATCCAGACAGTCACACAACAACCCCATGCAAAAAATTATCAAATGCTAATATGAGACAGAGAAATGTCTCAACATGAAGGAAAATGCTCCACCATCTTTCTACAGTTAAAAAAAATAAGTGGTTGTTATTAGTGTTTCCTAAAACAACAACTAAAACTTGCAATTTAAATGGAATTGATGCTGCACTGACCAATAAAGCAAATTACCAGATAATTAATATATCTCATGCCATCCAGTACTTCTCTTATATATATATATATATATATATATATATATATATATATATATATATATATAAAACTGTTAAAATGTTATTGGAATATCAGATTTTGCATTACTATGCATTTCAGGAAGAATATAAAGTCTGAAATTCATTGGACTGTTATTATTTATTGACTGCAGTCCTCCACAATTTCCAAAAAAAACACACAGACACAATATGAGGCAAGATTGAGGACATTCAGCGAAGTCAGAGACAGATGAGAGGTATGATTCATGCTTAGACGCATTCACGAGCATGCGTGCACGCACACACAAACACACACACACACATATTCTTACGAGCAATCGTGAAGCTCCTACAGCTTGACATATTTTCTTAAGGGCCCCATGATTATCTGGAAATTGTACATTTATCATCCTAAATGTGACTGAATTCACTTCTAATCTTCAACCATGCTTGAAAATGTCAATTTTACATCAGCTGTTAGGTATTTAATCCTGAGTACACTTAATTTCATCTGTTAAGACGCAAATCTTATCCATTTTGGCAATAAACACTTGTCATGCTTGAGAAGCATAAACATAATGTTTACTGACTACCTCCCAAAGCATAACATTCCCTCACTGAAGGTCACATATTTTAAAATTCACAAAGAGAAACCAGGAAAAAATATGTATTTGTGCAAACTCCGCAAGTACAAAAAATGCAGGATGAGCCAAAAGCACTCACAGATTTAAAGACCCCTTTTTTCCCAAATAAAAAGGGTGCTCTTGCACTGTATTATATAGTCAGTGCCTTTCAACAGAAAAAGCATTAGCCCTGACATAAATGTCATTAAGAAAATGCATAATACAAATCCTGTTATTGTAGCAAATCTCTAAGTCTGTAAAAGCAACATGTAAAATGTGTCCCTATTTTTGGAACCCCCCCCCCCATTATGTCATGCTTTGTCCAGATTCCTTGTATTAAGAGATTGAGAGGTATATAGTCAGTCCCTATGAACAGATAAAGCATTAGCCCCAACGTATATGTTTTTCTGTATTAATAAACTCACCAATTATAAGAATGCAGAAACACACCAAGATGTACTGATTCCTTTTTTTATTATTTATTTTCCCACAAAAAACGGTCACTCTTGCAGTGTATCACCAAGTCCATAGCAACAGAAGTCTCCGTTACAAAAACAACAATGTGCAGCAACTGATAAAAGTAAAAGAAGTTCCTGCTGATGCTGATGGCTGGTTTTATACACAAAGAAGTTGTGTGATCAAATGCTAATATTCACAAGGGCATGAATAATTACCAAGTGGGTAGTAACTGGGCAAGAAATGAAGCCCTGGGCATGTAATAATGTCTTCAATAGAAAACTTCAGTCAAACTGATGGGTGAATTGTTGCGGAAGCCAGCAAGTGCAAGAGGAAGTATTGGTTTCAACTGGCTTGCTGTTCGGAGAACTTCTCACAGATATCTGCAAAGACAGAGGGAAAAATATTTTTAGACTTAACAAATGCACTTTTAAGGTGATAGGGGCAATATAAAGGGGGGAATAAAGATCATTAAAAGAAAGGTTATGCTGTTTTCCGTAGTTGTCCTTTAACATGCTGAGTGTGCTGTGTTGTGTTTTGGAGGTCTTTGAGGTTTAGACAAGTTAATCTTTAGAACCTCAGCATTTGATGGATTATGTGTATTGTGATGGTATTGGAGAGGTGTGATGTGTGGTGTACTGATGATGATTTTGGTGTCTGAGTTTACTGTATATGAGATTTTTTACCTCCAAGAGTATTCTATATGTACATCTCTCACACACTGTGTTATGCTGCCTGAATAATAGATGATAGACAGCTTTAGACAATTCTTACACTGTCTGAAGATACCCATCTCAATGGGGAAGTGCTGGGCCATGATAACTTGAATGATTCTGGGAGCAAGGGTAACTATAACTGCACGGAGTTCACTTTTATGATATTTTTTGGGTGTATTTGCTACAGAATATTCAAAGTTCAGTGCAAAACGACTAGACTGGAAACCTTCCTGTATCATCAGCAAGAACCAGTAAACTAACTATAGTAAAAACATACTAATTTAATACAAAAATAAGTGTAAACAGTATCAGTGCACTCAATATTAACAAAATTTACCAAAGGTCTTTTAGCCTGGTGAGTAGTTTAAGGGAACAGGCTTTGCAAAATGATACTTACATGCTTATTGTCAACAGAAAACATATCTCCCACCAATGGATCAAAGGAACAGAGGGAATAGAGTCAACGGTAAAGCACAAACAGGAAAATAACAAAGTTACCAGACTCTAAACGCTAGAAATATTTATTGAATAAATCCAAGCAGCAAAGCTTTCTGGGTACTTCCCTTCGTCAGTGCACTGAGTCCGGTAACTTTGTTGTTTTTCTTATTGTTAACAGCCAATAAACAGGGAGGGGAGGGAATTATGCTGTCAAATTATCAAAAGGGGTGGGCAACAACAGATACACTGGGTTTAAGAACATAACTACAACACTGTGGGTAGGAGGGAAAACATTTAGACCCTGAACTCTGAGTTGACTGGCCTGGAACTGCCTTAATGCAAAGACTAGTCATAAACTTGCCTGTCATGGATAAGAATGAAACTAGGGCTTAATAACAACAGTTAGGCCACTTAAAACAGCAAAAATGAAGTACAACTGTACTGGAACCACAAATATAAGCTTAAAAATCTTAGCTAAAGCAGAAACAGACTGCTAGAATGGATTTAAAATCAGATCAAGAAATGAAAACACATCTTTCTCTATGTAATAGAACCATTACAATGCAACAGTAATTTAAAAGATCACACTGTTATTGAATTATTACCATATAAGTTATTATTATATTACTTACGATTATGCGCTGATCAACTGCAAACAAAAAAAAAACATCAAACTCTTATGTTGTTTAAAATTGGTAATGAACCCATTTGAGAATTGGGCAGTCTGAAAACGGAGATGTCAAAATGAATTAAGTAATACTTAGATAAATAGAGAGGTTCTCCTACTGTGGCAGAAAGCTAATACAAAGCTACAAAATAAATTTAAAACGCATTTTACATGTACTGCAGTAGAAAGCACCATGACAAACGTGGATATTGTCATACGTTGGAATTGTTTCCTAAGACTTACTGGTTTATTATCATTCTTCTTCTCCTTTTAGATTTTCCCACTTAGGGTCACCACAGCGGAGCAATGCTCTGCAGAACAATTGGCAGTGGTGTTTTATAGTGTTGAGTTGTCAGCCCAGTGCCCAACCTTCCATAGAAGGCACACACAGAGGAAACCCACATGACCACAGGGAGGGCATGCAGACTCTGCACAGAAGGCACCCCTGCTGAGAATCGAACTGGAGAACCTCTTGCTGTGAGGTGGCAATGCTAACCACTGCACCACCACAGCCACCCCTACCACCATGGCTGCCCATTCCAATACAAAAAAATATCTCAACCCCCTCCCCCACAGTTAGAGAGTATTAATAACAAGTCAATACAGAAGTCAGCAAACTTTTGCATGAATAACCTTGTGTTTGCTGTTGAGCAGTAAATGATAAGAAATCTGCAGTTTCTCCCTGCTGCAAGTTTATATCAGACAGGTTATTTTTAATGGCAAGTCGAATGTGTCACTATTAAAGAAAATGTAAAGTAAAGCGACACCATACATTTAGACATACCCTGCCTTAGGCAGGGAATAAAAAAGAAGCCAGATGGTACTGTAGCTGTGGGATTCGCATGTAATGGGAGCTTTTACAATTCATTAGATTGGAATCTTGTGCTAGAAAGTTTGTTCTGGAAAAATCTTAGAAGTCAGTGGGATTCGAGAGCACCTTTGTCTTGGAACCAGACCTTGAAGGGGAAGGAACTAACTAATTAGTCTACAGAGTAGGTGTTGCTGTCCAGAAACTGTTGTGCATATATTTTTTTTTTGGGGGGGGGGTGTTAGTTATGGATGCATTGCTGAAGTTGTTCAGAAGTGATTGTGTTTACTTTAACAGTTGGGGATTCTAATTTGTTAAGGCAACCATTATGAACTCTGGGTGGCTTACCAGAGTTTCTGTAATTAGCCTTGATATGAAATTTGATGTACCTATAATTGCCAAGATAAGTATGAGTTCTAGGCCTTCACCTTGATGAAGTAGGTGTGAAGTAGTGGAATTACAAATAAAAACTGACACACCTCACACCAGAGGGGGGCACAGTGGTGCAGGGGGATACCATTGTTGCCTCACAGCAAGACGTTCTCCAGTTCGATTCTAAGCTGGGGTGCCTTCTGTGCAGAGTTTGCATGTCCTCCATGTGTTTGCATGGGTTTCTTCCAAGTTCTCCTGTTTCCTTCCACATTCCAAAGACATGCAGTAGGTGGATTGGATACTGTAAACTGGATATAGGTGTGTGTGTGTGTGTGTGTGTGTGTGTGTGTGTGTGTGTGTGTGTGTGTGTGTGTGTGTGTGTGTGTGTGTGTGTGTGTGTGTGTGTAAGGTATGAAAAAAACAACTGCAGCAGGGCTAACCACATGGCGGTGTGAACCTTGATTCTAGGCAGCTGTCACTGGTGAAGTGACACCCTGACCCCATGTGCAAAAATGGGAAAAGGGGTTATGGATTGATGGATGGGCACCTCATCCTCAATGAAGGGTATAAAGGAGTGTTGCACATTAAAAACAGATACAGTGCAAGTGTTACCAATACATTAGAACCTTGTTTCTGTGACTCTGGAGATGTCTGTGTTAATGGTTTGGAAGGCCTTCCGGTAGGCATATTTTTGTTTTGGCTTTTAGTGCTGAGTAGTGCCACATTACTTCAGGCCTGATTTGAATTTGCTAAGTTGGCAGATGCTGGAGACTGACACTTTCTTCAAGTAAAAAAAGTACTATGGGGGCAGCACATGTCTTGGCTAATGTAGCCCTGTGGAGAGAGATGCAGACCATCCTTATTAAAAGAAGAGGGACTGTCAGACATCATTCTGCAGGTTGAGATGCATTGGATTCTCCTGGAATGGCACTGGTATCTGAGCCAGTTCAAGTCAGTTGTCTTCTGTTTATCTTGCAGCATCATTGCCAGTGATGGCGATATAGTGCTCAAGAATAATTGCTTGCCATTGTCAGAAATGCTCCAGAGACCTCAATCTCATTACCATAATCAGCAGAACATGCTGGAGGGACAGGTTCATAACCCAGAGACTGCCCATGCTATGGAATAGACTTCCCATACATGTCAAACAGAGCACCTCACTGGCCCTCTTCAAGAGAAATCTTGATGAGTGGATGGGAAATAGAAAATTCACCCCGGGGATCACTCCAGTGGCTCTGCTTGACAGAGGCACTAGGAACTAAGGTTGGGTGGCACGATGCCAGGGTAATCCTATGGGCTAGGCTTGTAAAGGCTCCAGGGCCATTAGCCTAGTACACACCTATGAACCTATGTAGCTGCTAGATGAGAGGCAAGGCTGCCATCATGTCAAGTTTTCATTATAAAGGATCTAACATCCACAGCAAGTCTGACATTGTACCAGACTAATGATGGGTAGGACTTTTATTATAGCACAAGGTCCTATACAGTGTCATAAGGACCAGTGATCCTACCTATCTAGCCCCTAATGTAATATGGCCTGCTAGGTAATTTTATAAAGCAGGAAGTTTCCCTGCCATTACATATTTTCACCGCAGGTTGGTACCAGGTAGCCTTAACAAGTACCCATGTTTGTTCTTCACTCATGGTGAAATCCCCATGGCTACCACATTTTTGTACCATCCCCACAGAATATCCAATTTACAACAAGGTATATAAATGTTGGAAGTGAATCTCCTACAGAATACGTGTCAAACCTAAGGGAGGCCCCTTAAAAAACATTCTAGTTGAAAGATAAAAGTGAATAGTGCTGCTTATTGTATTACTACTGTATAGTTAATGTATGGATATAATTTTGGGTAATGGTCCTTCAGAAAAGGTAGGTGTATGAAACCATACTTAATGATTCAGAACAAAGCATTCAGTGTCCATGTAAGTATATTTATAAGTTGAAATGAGGTTAGTAATGACTGAATTTTACATGGAGAATTAACAGCTACATTCATTTGGAATGACAAACAGCTTTATTTGGATGTTTTAAACATGGAAAGTAAAGTTAACACATTTTCTGCACAGGTGTTACCCAATATAAGTAAAATAATGGAATGGTATTCACAGATATAATATATGTGTCAAAGCAAAACCTAGGGAGAGTTCTTCATAACTCCAAATAACTGAACTTACTGTTCCCTAATTGGAAGACAGAGTTAAATATCAGTAAACAAAACTAAGATTTGTCTGCATGTGACAAAGTTACATCCGGTCTCTTGCAGGATGTTATGCCCCTACATGCTTCCAAAATTATGTAGCCCACTATGAGATCACAATCTTAATGAAAATAAGTTTTGTGCTTACAAGGGCCATGGAGAAAACATACTGCTTTCCTAAGAAGCAGCTTATTTGACTATAGTCCTTGCACCTTATCAAGACTTGAGATTCACTTTGGCTACTAGTATAACTGTCTGAGTTTACACTGTTTTATGTGGTCCTGTTATTGTTCTTATGATTAGGAAGTGAAGTAGAAATCAAATGATAATTCAGAGGAATTGTTATACCTGAAAGTGGCATTCATTTCGGTGTGGTAATTGCATAAAAAGTCAAAATATAAAACTAGTTTTATTAATAATTTAGATGACATTTGTTTTATTTTAGCATTCTTAGGGTTGTGCCTTTTTCACTTGACCAGAAAGGCCATTATAATAAAATAAAATGCCTACATCATACTGCAGACTGCCATGGTCACACAGTTTAGTTTTTATTGCTTTCAGTGGTAACAGAAATATTACTAATGACAATTACATCTTAAAATGTACTTGCATTTTAAGAAACTTTTCTGGCTTTCTTGTTTAATTTTAAAGTTAAACTGTTTTTCTGAGCACTAAATGTAGACAAATGGCTTCAAAGTACAATAGCTTATTAGGAGAAGAATAAAGAAAATCATGGAAGTTTTCCGTTAACAGCCATTCATCACACTAATGAGTATTTAACTGCGTTGCATAATAAAGCAAGAACCCTGTCTTGTACTCACCATTGCTCTGACTCATGACAAAGACATGAAATAGGCTACTGTCCTCACAGACCAGCAAAGTGGCATAATTAAAGACCACATACAAGAATAAAAATAACATAAAATTCAGTTGTGTGAGTTGTACTTACTGTAACAGTAGATGTTCGATTATAGCCTTAGCTATATGGGTTATATCCTGCAAAGGATATGAAGACTGGTCAGTCTTCCATACACTTTCACTACAGCACCCATTCCACCCCATCCCACCCCCCCCCCCGCCACATAAGCACACACACACACACACACACACACACACACACACACACACACACACACACACACACACACACACACACACACGCATCTAGGCTGCTGTGTCTTGAGCTCCCATGTGGAGAAGACAGGATCCAGATCTTACTTGGCTAAGGGATGCCACTGTCTTGCAAAAATATAAAAAAGGTAGTATACATAACTAATACACTAGATATAATATATACGAATCGGGGTGGGGGGGTGGGAGGAAGATGTAGGCACTGCAGCAGTGATTTTATCAAATATCTACTGATGTCCTGTTCAATGTTGCAGTATTCTTTACATATGGGGCTGTATTCTGCCAAACAACCCGTCATCCAGCTTGTATACAAAAGCTAATTACCACTGCCATTACGTGGGATGTCACACAAAGGCACTGTGAATGTCAGCCATAAAAGGGATGTCCACAAGTACCATAATCAGAAGTTTTTCACCACCATTCAGAAAGGTTGACACTTATGTTTGGTCTGCTGTTGGATATCGTTGGTTTCGCCTTTGTTGTTGTTCATGTCATCCAGGAAGGGCAAGCGTAGGTGTGGAAGACAAATTCCACATATGGATAGTCACGAGCTTTGCTTGTTCTGTTTAGGGCCTACTCTTGACCACCACTCCTGTTCTATTTATCAGGCCTTTGTGCCTAAGATGTCTGTTGGCCTTGAATCTTTACTTAGAAAATCAAAGACTTAAACATCTGGCTAGGGGTGCAATGGAGAGTTCCAGGAGTCCTTCGGCTAAGCCGACTTTGAAGAGGAAGGTTAGCAAAGTTAGGCCTGAATCCTCTTTGGCTGCACCTACTCTCTCCAACATACACCTTGAGGTTAGTGAAAACCTGGCATTGCATTTAGAGGTAGGGTCCGCTTCTTCAGCGGGAACCTCAGCAGAAGCCATCAAGTATGTGGATCGTAGCACATCCGAGGCCATGCAGACATGTGGTTCAGACGACTTGGGTGAACCACAGCTCGTTGTTCTGAAGGACTCAGAAACACTCCTGTCCCTCCGTCTAAAGAAGTTCCAGATGTAAGGCCTACATCTAGGCATTCTCCTCAACAAGAGAAACATGTTAAGAAGAAGCAGAAGACTAAATATCCCACCATTCCTTGCACCCCTCCGTTGGACTTGAACGCTTTGAGACTTTCAGCTTCTGCTATTCTCTTGCCTGCTTTTTCTTCATCTCCAGTGTTGGTATCTGGGTCTCAGGTGTTTCATTCAGTGCAGGCTGTTGAGTATCAGATTCCTAATTCTGACTCTGGGGATTCTTCTTCGGATGAAGATTCTTTGGCATACTTCACCCAGATTCCTTCTCCTCTGGAATATGCCTCCCCAGAGGAGGAGTCCAACGGGGAGATCCCCCCATATAAGAACTTTCCTTTGGGGTAACTATTAATAAGATGAGGGAATTCTTTAAATGGGATTCTTCTCAAATTTTTGAGGAGCCAAAAAGATATGATCTTCTCTAGTTGGAAGCCCTACTCCCTCAGCAGTTCCACCAGTCCTTCCAGCTTTATTAGAGGCCTTTGCATCCTCCTCTAAAACCCAGGAATCCTAAGCCCCTGCCACTAAAAGACCTGACAGATTTTATAAGGTCCCTGATGACTTTAAGTTTCTTTTTAAATGTCCTTCTGCTGACCAAGCTGTGGTGTCCATTACTTCTGACAAATCTTCTCGCTTGTCACCTTCTGCAAAGCTGATTCTTTCTAATAAAGAAAGCAAGATTTTGGAAAGGTTGGGGAAGAAGATCTATTCTTCTTCCACCTTGGCAATTAGAGCTATTAATTACCAGGCGCATATGTCTGGGTACTCTCTGGCCCTGCTTTCCCAATTACCTGATTCAGAGGCTAAAGCACTGATTTTTTCTCTTTTGTCTGCTTCCTCCCAGGTGGCTAGGCATTCCATCAAATGTAGTTATGCTGCAGTGAAGGCATCTTCCCAAGCAGCAGCTTCTGCATCTGTTCTCAGAAGGCATTCTCGGTTATGGCTTCAGTCACTTCCTGATGATATAAAGGCCAAATTGCTTGATGCTCCTTTGGATAACTCTGCCCTTTTTGGCACAACATCTGCAGAACTTTTTAAATTTTTGAAGGAAAAGGGTAAGAAGCTCCAGGATTTGAAACACTTGTTTGCTTCCCCATCCCTAAATTCCATAGGCGTTTCCCTGCCAAAACTCCCTTTGTCAGAAGACCTGCTCACTCTTCAACTTTTGCTTCATCTGGACATAGGCCTAAGAACTCTTCTAGGAGACCCCCACAGCCTAAGTCTTTTGCTTCTGCCCCTACAACTCAACAGCCCTTTCAGTTCAGGCCAAGTTCTCTGTGATAACTAAGTTCTTCTTCCAAGTCATACTCCTTTATCTCTTCACCTTTCTCTTTCCCTTTCAGCCTGGATGGAAATCACTGAGGACTCTTGCGTCATTTCCATCATCCAAGAAGGATACTTCATGACTTAGAAGACTCTTCCACCCTTCCAGGGGATACCTCAGCCTCCTTCCATTCAACGTCATCTGTTCCCTCTGTTGCTTGCTCAGCTGTCTGACCAAGGCACTATTCAGGCTGATCCTCCAGATCAACAGGGAAAGGGGTGTTACTCCAGGATGTTCCTTTTGCCAAGAAAAGATGGTCCTTGGAGGCCTGTCCTAGATCTCTCCCTCTTAAACACTTTCCTGGTGGTGCCTTCTTTCCAGATTCTATTTCTGCAATCTCTTCTTCCCTGGTCCCCCATTAATCCTTCCTAGCTTCTCTGGATCTCAAAGATGCCTACCTGCATATCCCTATCCATCCTCAGTTCAGGAAGTTCTTGCATTTCTCGGTGGGTTTTTTGCACTTTCAGTTTTCTGCCTTGGCTTTTGGTCTTTCCACTGCTCCAAGGGTATTCACAAAGTGTCTGGCTCCAGCCATTGCCTACCTAAGGGTGAAATGGCTTCAGGTTTATCCCTACTTGGATGACCTTTTCTTCCTTGCCAGCAGCCCAGATCTGTTAAAACAACACATTGCCCCAGCTATTCCCTTTCTGCAGGACCTAAGATTTTCAATAAATTTCAAAAAATCCAGTCTGATCCTTACTCAGGATCTCATTTTCTTGGGGTGCAGGTTCCGAACGGACTTGATGATGGTTTTCCTGCCTTTAGAAAAAGTCCTCTCTCTAATGGGTTTCATGGAGTCCCTTCTGCCTCTTCCTTCCATCATTGCCAGGGAATTTCTGAAACTGTTGGGGTTCATGGCTTCCACAATCCCCATGCTGCTCTTTGCAAAATTACACATGATAAAGTTCCAGTAGTTTCTAAAGACCACTTGGTCCCAGCATCCTCATCCTTTAGACGTCTTGATTTCTCTTCTTCCCTGCCTGAAAACAGAGCTGCTTTGGTGGATCCAGTGACTCAGTCAGAACCCAGGCCTTCCACTTCAGGTACCCCAGCCTGCTCAGCAGCTCTTTACAGATGCTTCATATTTAGGTTTGGGAGCAACTTTTTCTTCCAGGAAGGTACAAGGTCTTTAGTCCCCCTCAAAAGACAGGGAGAACAACAACATCATGAGTGATGAGGGTTCTGATTCTGGCCTTGCAGACTTTTCATCCTTTGTTCTTGCCAGGACCACTCAGGATTCTTACAGACAATACCATGGTCCTTTGGTACATAAATAAGTGGGGGTGGGGGGGCAAAATCTTACATTCTTTGTCACCTAGCCATCAAAGAATGGGAATTGGCTATCCAGTGCAAACTGACACTGCATACTGTGTACCTCCCTTCTGCTCAGAACTCAGTGGCAGACGTATTAAGCATATCCGTGACACAATTCCATGAGAGGATGCTTTACAGGGATGTGTTCCTGGATCTAGTTCACCGGTGGGGTACTTAAGAAGTGGACCTCTTCTCTTCTCCTCTGAACAGAGAACTTTCTATTTTTTGTGCCAGAGTCCCTCACCCTCAGGATTGGAAGGTGGATGTTCCATCTTTTTTTTTTTTTGGAAGGGGATGTTTCTTTATACATTCCCCCTTCCCCCTAGTTCAAAAAGTCCTGCTGAAAATTCTGCAGGAAAAAACAAAAATCTTAGTAATGATATCCTTTTGGCCAAGACAGCATTGGTTCCCTCTTCTTCTGCAGCTAGCCAAGGGTCATCACTACAAGTTAACGCACTGGTTGGACCTACTCACTCAGGACAAGGGATCCTTGATTCATTCACATCTATCATCTCTGAAGCTGACCTTATGAGTGATCAACTTTTGATCCTTTTCAGGCACCTTTTTTCTAAGGACATGCTTAAGTTTTTGCAGGAGGCCAGGAAACCCAATACTAGGAAATCTTGTATTTCCAAGTGGAGAAGATTTTCTATGTGGTGCCACAAAAGTACAGAGGACTCCCTCTCTGCGGACATTCCTTTAGTGATTTCTTACCTGTGTGAGTTGCTTAATAGTGGCCTTTCCTATTCCTCAGTGAAAGTCCACTGCTCTGCTCTGTCTGCTTGCTTGCCATTGACACCTCCTTAGCTTCCAGGTTAGAAGTTAAGCTTTTTCTTAAAGGCATCATATACATGAAACCTCCCAGGAAACCAATTCCTCCTGTTTCAAATCTTAACTATGTTTTAGAGAAGCTTACTGAGGCCCCTTTTGAGCCATCTGCCTCTGCTTCTCTGAAGTTTTGCACATGGCAAACAGTACTTTAGTAGCTTTAATTTCTGCTAGAAGGGTCTCTGAGATTTAGGCATTGATGGTTCCCCCCCCTTTTGTTTTTCCACAAGGACAGAGTATCTTTGAGAACTAATCCAACCTTTATGCCCAAATTGGTGAGTGAATGGTCACTTAATCAGTCCATTTAGTTGCCTGCTTTCTTTCCCTCACCTCAATCTCCTAGTGAGAGGGTTCTGCATTCCTTAGATTTGCTTGGACAACTCATTTTTTATTTGACAAAACAAAGTCTATTAGGAAGTCTGATCAACTCTTTGTGTCCTTTCATCCCAGGGCTTTGGGTTTACCTGTTTCCAAACAAACTATCTCTTCCTGGATCTCTAAGCCTATTGTGTTTTGATGTGACTTACATTGGAAATCTTTGTCATCTTCTGTTAAGGCCCATTCTACCAGATCTGTTGCCTACTCAGGGTCTTTCTTCAAAGGTCTAGATACTCATTCCATTTTGGAAGAACCTACTTGGTCATTTGTTCATACTTTTACAAAACATTACAAGATAGACACTGCCTCTAGATCCAGGGCAGAATTGTCTAGGTCAATTCTGCATGGATTTGTAGAAGATGCTTCTTCACTGTCTTCCTCTACTTCAACCTCCTCCCTGGATACCTTTTGAGCTTTTGCACTCTCCCGTATGTAAAGAATACTGCAACATTGAATAGAAGGACATAGAATAGTTGTGTAAAATCTTACCATCTTACCATAGATGTCCTTCTATTCAATGTCGCAGTATTCTATCCCACCGACCTTCCCCCTGCTGCTTGTTCTTCCCTAAGAAGACTCTTTTTATGTGGCCTTTGGATTACTTTTCCTCATGGGGCTAACTTATTCTGAGGATGGTACACGTGGACATCCCTTTTATGGCTGATGTTCTCAGTGCCTTCGTGCAATGCTCACGTACTGGCAGTGGCAATTAGCTTTTGTATACATGCAGGACATCAGGTTGATTGGTGGAATACAACCCCATATGTAAAGAATGCTATTGCAACATAGAAGAGAAGGACGTATGGTTATGGTAAGATTTTCTACAACTCTTCTTTATTTTAAATTCAGCTTACACAAGTGCACTCTGCTCATCGGAAATCACTGCTGCAGTAGCCTTAGCTGTATGAATAGATTGTCATTGCTTATCCTACTTTTGAGGAGGAAGGATTAGTATCTAGAGCACCTGGAGAATGGTAGTAGCAAAACCTGTCCTGTTAGTAGTATTTTGTAAAAATATGTACAGAGGACCAAGAAGCTGTCTCTAGAATATTTATAGCATTCAACCCTTTCCAGTATGCTATCAGAGAAACCAAGACTCTGGTAGAATGTGCCTTGACCCTCCCTGGAATTGATTTACCATGGCAGGAATAACAGAAATAAATAGCAATGTACAACCATCTAGAAATTGTCTGTGTTGATGTGGATTGTCCTATCTTGTCCCAACATAGGCAATACACAACTGTACATCTTTCCTGTGTCAAGATAACATCTGAGTTGCCTCTACATGCCCAGAGTATGGAGAATCCTTTCCTCCTGGCTTTAATGGCTTTAAGGTTCAGGTAGGAATACAGGAAGAAAGATGGTTTGATTCCATATAAACTCTGAAACTACTACTGGCATGACTAAAGAATTTGCTCTGAAAGTAATCATGCCTGTATGGAAAACCACAATGAGAGCTTGCAACTAAGATTCTCTCTTGCAGATGTCAGAGCAATAAAGGAAATGGTCATCCAAATCATGAATCAAAACACAGACTGATGAGCTGGTTCTGAAGTAGAGGGAATTAAAGGGTGGGAAGCTGCTTTAATGGTTAAGGTGTTTACCTTATCCAGACAAAGTGTGGGGTTTGATTCTCACAGGGGTAATTGGCTAGCTTTAAAATGGATCAGCAAAAGAAGAAGGAAATAAATGGTGTAAAATTCACTAGTAACCACCAAACATCCACCACTGGAAAGTGGAGTACTTGGACAAATGGAAATACTTGAATAAACCGAAAAAACTTACTTAATTAATGCACAGTCAAGCACAAACATGTTTTTGTCAGACTTAGACTTCAACAGATGAACTAACAGTTACTAATATAAGATTTCCTAATAGCAGAATGTATTGCCTCCTTGGTATTTGGCTGTACATCCTTAGAAACAAGGTGCCTTAAAGGTATCAAAATTGAAATAGCTGGGTAGTTTTGTGGTTGTTTCAAATTGGGGTGTATCAAACTCTCCTAATCTTGTGTGAGCAGTCCAGTCCTCCATAAAAGTAACCTTATGGTTAATGCCCTTGGTCAGTTCCTTAAGAATGAAAACCACCATTCCCTGGGCCAGAAAGGAGTCCCCACAGTCATCCTTTGGAGTGCCCTTCTGAATCTTCAGAATGTCTCTATATATCAGTGGAAAGGGTAGAAATGCATAAAGGAATTTTCTTATACATGGGAATGAAAAAGCATCTGCTCTCCAGACTTGCCTACAAAGAATCACAAAACAGAATATGTTGAGTCATCTGTTTTGAAAGTAGGTGAACAGATCTGCTTGAGGTGTTCCACATAACTGTATCCATTCCTCTAAGATCTCCTTCATTTAATTTTCATTCTGCCACTACATTTTGCTCTGAAGGAGTGTACAAAGCTTGGAGAGTTAAACAATGCTTCAAAGTTACCACCAAAGCTAGCACAGCCAGCCTGTACAGAGGGTAAGACATGGTGCCCCCTCCCCTATGCTTATGTACCACATCTGTATGGTGCTGCCTGTAATCGCATGCAAAGGCCCTAAGGTCCACCTTGTGAAGAAATTCTATACTGGATTACAACTAAAATCCCTTTCACAGTTATATGCTTTTGGTCTGCCTTATTTTTTCCAAAGACCCTGCACTTTTACCCTCATTGATACAGCTTCCAATGCAAAATCCAATGTATCTGTTATTCCAGAAAAAGCAGGGGATGTGTGGTTGAGAGAAAGAGAGAGACAGAGGAAGACCTGGATACAGAGAATTCTAGTCTCTCCATTAAAGAGGTTCTCTCTTCCCAAAGTCCATTACTGGAATTTAGAAATCCATTGGATGGGAATGTTGGCTCCAAGCAGTCTTTAAAAAGAAACAATAAATTTCTCTCACATGCAACCTTGCAGAGAATTATAGAAGTCATGAACACTAAAATATCGAGATAGTCACTGCCTGAAACCTAGGACTGACTGGAGAAACACTGGAAGAGTTCCAGATATAGCACAACTTTTTTCTTGACTTAGGAATGCTTCTTGCATGGATAAGTACTCAAAGTTTTCTAGAAACATAATCCTGTGAGATGGAGTGAGAGAGGCCTTCTGAATATTTATTTGGAACCCAAAGTATAAAAGGAGATTTCTTACCTAGGTAACAGATGCCTAACACTTGGAATTAATATTCTGCAAAGATAAGTATGCCATCTAAATAAGGAAATATTTGTACACCATGCAAATACAATGGGCAATCAGTGGAGCTAGGCAAGTAGTAAACACCCTTGGATCAGTGAATAACCCAAGGGTTGGTGCAGAGGACTGATCTAATAACTTAGTCACAGAAAATCTTAGAAAATGTCTCAACTCTGTGGCAGTCATAATGTGATAAGCATCGTACAAGCCCAGTGTTTCCATAAAACTCCCTTGAGGTATGAGAGGTAGGAATCCATGCAAAGTCAGCATTTTGAACTTGGAAACTTTCACAAAGAGGTTGAAAATGGATAGAATGAACACTGGTCTCCAGGAAAGTGCCTTCTTTGGCACCAGAAAACATCTTGAATAAAGCCTTTTCCCCACTGATCTGGAGGTACTGGTATATGATCCCCTGATGACTGGAAGAAACAGGAAAGTCATATTTGGAGGATGAAGGGGGGGGCAAATAAGAGGTAGGCTTTTCCACTGCCATTTGTAACCTTCCTGAATTAGTTTCAGAACCCACTTGTCTGAGTCAATGTGATGCCAAAGTGGAAAGTGGAGACAGATTGAAGGATTGGGAGGGAGGGTGTAAAGGAAAGAATGCTGCAATAGTTATTCTGAAGGAGTAGACTGTTCCTTTTTCCAGAAGGTTCCCTCCTGTTTGCCAGCAGACTATAGCGGTGGCTTGTTTTGTTTTCAGGACAAAGAACAAGATTTTTTTTGTAGATCTTGGGAAGGAAGGCTGAAACATCTTACTGACCCCCTAAATTAATTTCCCTCTTTCCTCAAATTGTTTGAGAACTTGGGTAGTAAAAGGACCAAACAAAACTTCATTATCCAAAGGAGAATTTAATATTTCAGACTTAAAATCTTCAGAAAAACTTAGATTATGTACCCAAATAAAATGCCTCATCACAAATGGAGTAGCTGCTGCCCTGGACATGCCACTATATGCACTCTTAATGGAATGCCTAGTTACTTGAGAGAGAAAAGCATGAACAGAATTCAGAGAGGACCTACTTTCTGAGTATAAAACAGTGAAAGATTATCAAAACACGCCAAAATGTATTTCAACAAATGAGCCTGATAACTCAGAATTCTGAGGGCCAAAGTTGCAGAGTATTAAATTATTTTTCCAAACCTATTAAAAGCTTTTCCATCCTTGTCCAAAAGAGAAGGATTATAATTAACTGACATTTTGTTAGTAGATGGACTAGAAATAGCTGCTGGGTCTGACCTGGGATGAGAAAAAAAAATATTTTTAAGACGGAGAAACCTTATAAAGTCAGTCTGCCTTTTTTGGGTCTGAAGGATGACTACCAGGCATTCTGTAGGCAAAATAAAAAACATCCTCCAAGGCTGGCAGTAAATGAGGAATAGATGCTGGCAGTAGTAAATTCACTTGTAACATGTCACAATTTGTCTTTAAAGTTGTAGAAGCAACAATTTATTCACAATGAGACAAATTATTCATTCTGGACACAGTCACAGAAGAAGCAAATTTCTCTAAGGGATATTTTGAGGAAGCAGTTTCCTCTGAACCAGAATCTGGTATTAAGGCAGAAGATATAAAATACCTATTCCTCTCATGTTCATCTGACAAGGAAACCTCATAACATGAGGGAAACTCATTTATTCTACAAAATTCCATTCATACTCTACAGGTTTTAAAGCCTGCAATAAACCTTTAGTCAAAGTGATAACATCTCCCTTATTAACAGAAAAACACGCTGAGGAAGATAAATGTTTTACTTTTTTTTGGGGGGGGGTCAGCCCTAGAAGGGCATAAACTCAAGGATACCTTATCCTGGGGTACAGGTCTCTGCACCCAGTTGTGCAGGGATGCGCTCCCTAATGAAACTCCTATGCTTGAAGAAAGTGGGTCTTCTATGCCCACTAAGGACACCTGAACAGCCTCAAAAGATGTGGCTAACCCCTAACCCCTAATCCATTGTGATTAGACAAATTAAATGGTGATTTGTCCACAATAGTGGTATATGGAAGGGCAGGCTCACTGCATCCCCAAGTGGAGGCTGCACCCTCCGTCACCCTGCTTCTTATTGCAGTCACCCCCAAGGTCATGTTTTCTTGGAGAAAAGGAAAATACAAAGCCCCAAACATTTTTTTTTCTCTTTTCTTTGGTGGAATCAAAGAGAACTACAGTTTTTGAAATACATTGCTCATTTCAGTCTGAATCAAGTACATGTAGTCTGCATGAAGAAATTATTCTTTTATAAAAGTGATATAACTTTTAGTGTGGTTTTCATATAACATTTTACTATCATCTGTAAATATGATTTGCAGCAGTAGAGTCATTCACTATAAAGACTGCTTAGTCCCATCAGTTCACTGCTCATCATATTGTTTGTTGTCTAAAAGCCATATTTGAGTTAATGACATTGTTGTTTTGATCACCAAAAATTGTGTATTTTGCCCTAACTCTACCCTCACATACCTCTCAGTCTCTTATCTGGACAAAGCCAAAATTAATGGGGCCCAAAAATAGGGGAAAATTTTAAATAAGACAACCAGGAGAAGTCATTGAATCCCCAAAAAACTTAAGCCATCCTGCAGGAAGATTTATCTCAAATAATTGTGCCAAAATCATGGACTAAAACTACACGCCAAAAAATGCATTATTGTGCCTCCTGGGAAGTCAAATGCTCTGGGGAACTACCACATTGACAATATATTCCTAAGAGTTGACCCAGTTGTTTGGGATTTTGGAATTTATGTCAACAACAACCTAACGTTTGACCAATATTTGTCCATTGTTATTAATTATGTTCTTCTATATTGTACAGCTTATAAACAAAGGGATTGTGTCTAAATCTAGGCATGTCACTGACCCTCTTACTAAGCCCTTATTAGACCAAAAATTGAGTATAATTCCCCCTTTGTCCATACACATGCAAAAAATATAATGCCCACAAAGATACCTTACTAAAAGGATACAAGGCCTAAACAATATGTCCTATGTGGACTGACTCAAAGCCCTGTCATTATACTCAGTATCCTACAGAATGCTAAAAGGTGACCTGTGCCTGGCATACAAGGCATCCTCTGTCCAAATACTGATGGGTTTGCAGCACATCAGCAGGTCAAATTGCATCAAAAATACTCAGTCTAGGGATCTAAACCTCTTCTGCAGCACCAACAGAATGGTTTGAAGAAACAGGTATATCTTGCAGAGGATACCACTGTTCTGGAACTGACTCCCTATTCACATAATAAAAAGCTCATTTCTGTCCATATTCAAATACAGCTTGGTTCTATGGATAGGAAACAAAAAAATTACCCCAGTACAGCCCCCCTGTACTACTTCTGGACAGAGGCATCTCCTAAATGCTTCATCCCATGCATGGGTCTCATCAAATTATCTATGATATGAACCCAGTTATTCTCACTAGGGGTAATATATAATTATCAGCCATGGGATGGGTAAAGCCAATATATCATCAGATGCCATTGGTTAATTCAAGAGAAATTGTCAAGGCTTAAAATGGATCCCAAGGGCAGCTAATCTAGTACTTATCTATAAATATATGAACAAATGAACATTGCTCTTGTAAACTTAGAAAGTTAATAGAATAACAGATTTTTTTGTTAGCAAGCATTTTTGAGGGATATGAAGTCTGAAACTCAACAAGCTTTCATTTTGAGTGAAGAGGACTGAAGTTACCCATGATTCCATTTCCACACTGCAAAGGATGTTATTAGAAAAAAAACTCAAGCAGATATGATACGACAGTTTGTTTTATTTTTTAATTCTGAGCATTTGTGCAGTGTAGATACATTCTGTGTCAAGGCATTCTGTTTCTACAGCTAAAGACTGTATCACAGCATTGCTGAGTTTTCTGATTATATAAAAATGGGATGCTTGTCCACATCTGTAGTCTATGACAAGACTGCCACTGAGCCATCCTCAGAGGCATATATACAGATATATATTTACTGGCAGTTGATTAACGAGATAGTCCACTGGACTGTGAGAGTCCATTTTCAGTGGAGGCCTAGGGATAAAAGCTCCAACAATACAATGCATGTAACAATCTTGTACAATTAAAATCTTGAACAGATTAAAAAAAATTGTACAGGCAAGTTAATCTTCCAGAGAATCACATAAACACGTACATATGAGTGTGTGTAAAGACATACAGAAACTTACACAGAAGACTGAAAAACAGTTTGGGAAATTATCATGACACATATAGTGTGACAATATTAACAACTGATAGGAAGTAGAGGTGGCGATAACAGAAAATTTGTCGTTCCAAACAATTAATGCAAGCTAAAATTCAGAGAGTGATAGTTTAGAGGAATATGATAGTAAGGCATATGCTACATATAGAGAAAAATTAGAAGCAATTGAGTAGTAAGTATCATGGTGTGAGAGGAGCTATGCAAGTATAAGCACTATGCCTATATGCACTAAGAATTGCTTTGAAAAGTCTGGAGATTGTATTATTGGCTCTAAACATAATATAAATTTTAGCTGCCTAAAAGTTTGTTCTATTTCAACTGTCTCTTTAGACATCATGGTGGCTATACCCTTGGTTATGTCAGTCAGGAGGCAAGCAATGGTAGCAAAAAAAAAACAAAAAACACTTAACCTGTCATTCAGTGGTAGGTGCAGCCTAAATATTGCACTTCTGTCATGCCTCACTTACACTTAGCACTCATCAACCCAAAGACACAGGGAATTTATAACAACTTGAAGTTTAGGATGATAGCTTTCCCAGTCTATAGAGAATATTTCTTCACCATCCCATTAGGCTGCTAAGCATCTGATAAGGGGCCTACTGCTTTTGTTCATTGGCCTCTGGGATGTTTTTCAGGTGCTCTGTGGAGACCAGAAGACAGGCCTCTATAGAAGAAGATTACATTTAGTGTGGAAAATGTCATTGTTTTCCTTAACCTCTGAGGCTAATAGTATTTGCCAACAGTCTTTTGACGTGACCAAAATTGCCTATTTTTTAGTCAGTTTGGCCATTCAGACATTAGGGTATGAATCAAATTTAGATAGGCTATTTATAGCTATTGGCGAAAAAATAGTGCATTAATAACTGAATAACAATTAAACCAAGCCCTAACTCTAACGCTTAAAGCAATACCTCTGAAAAATTAACATACACTCAATTCATGATTAACAATAATGCTTACCTTCCTCCCCTAGTATTACACAAATTCAGCTCATCTAAATCACCTTACTGCCCATATTGTGAATCACAGGAAGCAGATATAATCCATGTGTTTTGGAGTTGTAAATGTGTATTTAAACTATGGAACTCACTAAAAATCCAACTACAAAAACAAGGTTATGGAAAAACAACACTTAATTGGGAATTCAAACCACTTCACATCTTAGCTTCAGATATACCCCAAAACAAGGCGAACATTTATATCACATTATTTATGTTAATAAAACTATACATTGCTTCCAAATGGGGGGACAGACTCAACATAAACTGGAATGATTTAAAAAAAAATGGCAATTAGACATCTACTGGCCCACAAATGGGTAATTGACACAAAGAGTGATACCCTGAAGAAACTAAAAAATGGGAACAGACCTTGAGCTTACTACTAGCATAACCCACCCTCTTTATTATAAGGACTTTGGTCTTTACACGCATAGTTACATTTCTAATACATAAGTGACATTGTGAAAGTAAGAAATATCCACATTATTGTAAGCTTACTGATTCACCTTGAAAATAAAGTATATGGCACCTTTGTACAATTGTAAATAAGTTAGGTGTTTATGTATGAATCGATTCTGTGTACCTGCAATTCTTTACCAAATATACATTATCATTGTTTTACAGTTTTATTTTGTTTGTATTCTTATGACTTGAAAAACTAAATAAAGAATTTTGGAAAAAATATAGATAGGCTATTTAACTTTGTGAAGTCACTGCAAAGCAGTGTAGACAAATCAGGCTTGATGTTCAGTATGACATGACTGTTCAGCTTACTTGGTGATTCTTCTTTAACCCCACATTTGAACATTTTCTGTACCTCTTCTTTAACTGCTTGGCACTGCAATTCTGATTTTTGTTGTGGTTTTAAATTTCTTTTCTCACCATGCATAATTTTTATTTATTTATTTTACATTTGTTGACTGAGAGTGTCTGACTGAGCTCAAGCCCTTTTTCAGCTGAGGCCCGGGGAGAAAAGCTCCAAGATATATATATAAAATGTTACAATAGCAATAGAGACATTCAACATTAGAATAACACAAGAAATACGTAGGAGGCTACAATCAATACAGTAATTGTCAAATGTCTCTGTTGTGCTGAATTGATCTGGTTGGTTTTGCCAGGCAGTTTTGAAAGGATGTCTTTATTCCTTTACATCTTCACTCTACAAGTGAGATTAATACTGTCACTCTCAACAGAATAAAATATATTACTTTTTCCCATTTTCAGGGCCTTCATGATTTCTTTCATCCTGCGCATATAACTCTGTAAGGGCTCCTCTTTTGGGACTTTCTGTTATCCCAGAGGTTAGGAATCTGATCTGCTGTAGAGGCAGTGTCCCTAATGTATCCCAGGAGGCACTTGCTGCTAATTAGCTGTCATGGTTGCCTTTCTCTGTATTGCCTACCTACTCTGAATTTCTCAGAAGCTTTGCAGTATTCTCCTCAGTCCCATCCTTTAGTAAGTGTAGCCCAACGTGTTGTTCAAACAGCAAACAGGACACTTCCACCAGCAATGTGTTTCTCCATGCACGGCAATGACTTTGGCACTATATGCATGCATTCATACATGTTTATTTATAGATATATGCACACATACACATATATGTACATGGTAAATTTAGCTCATTGTATCCTAATTTTATCAAAATTCACACCATCAAGATGAAGCCTTTTGTCCTTTTCCCCAGAACAGTGTGACCTTACATATGCATAAACAAGGGGGTAGTGTAGCGGGTCTATATTAGATCACTGATCGCTTAAAAAAGCAAACGGTGATTATTCAACCCTATGTAAGTGAAAGCTTACAATTTCAAACTGTCAAAACAGTGATTTTTTTCCTAGGGAAAAAAAATTGCTGTTCCAATAAAAAAAAAAAAACACTTTAAACATTACAGCCCCCTACTTTAATATACCAACTCCGAGACCGCACTACAGTGCCGAAAATGGCAAAGTAATGAAGCGACCAAGCAAATTCTTTCCCAGGGAAATAATTCGTTTAAAGGCTGCTTTGATATTTTTCCATTTCAGGCTTTTGAGTTCGACCAAGATGCATTCTAAAGAATGCGTCTTCGGTCTTCTAATAGGGAACCTAGTGTAGCTATTATAGGGCAAAGGGGACAGCTGCCCCAGGTGCAAAGTGTTAGGGAGCAGGATCAGCAGATCCCAATCATTGTTCAGTGCATTACTGGTATTCCACAATGAATGCTGGTATTGCATTTGTGGTCAGAACTGAAGCACTTACCACTCAATGTGTGGCAGACTACACCAACTGCCTAGCTTAAAAGAATAGAAAGGCAATTTTAACAACTGAAAAAACTCTTTATGCCCCCTACATACCTCTCAATTTGTAAGGGCAAGAAATCTGGGCAAAGCCAAAAATAATGGGAGGACAAAGACCCCAAAATAGGGACAATTTATATGTATCCCTCTCATAAACTTTGAATGTTAATATACTAAAAGGTTTTGCATTAACATGCATTTTTGAAATATATAAAGTCAGAAACTCAAATGTATGTCATTTAGTCGCATCAATCCTCAATGATTTGCCAGGGAAAAAAAACAAATGTTATGACATTTTGACCAAAAATAATGGAGAAATCTGGACATTCTGTGAAAATCTGGACAGTTGAGAGGTATGTCTCCCTATGTCTGACAAACTGCAGTGACTACAGTTTCCTACAATTTAAAGGGAAAGAAGAGTTTTTTTTTCTTCCACTTCAAGTTGGAAGAACTTTTTACAGTCAGACGCCAGATTAGGGAACACACAGGTGCTGGAATAGCTAGCTACTCCTTGGGGTATGTATGACTAGAGGGTGCTGCTAGATGTAAAGCCACCTGAAATATTTTTTTTCATTTAAAGGGCTTCTTGTTATTGAGTTATGATTTGATGAGATGGCTTACAACAAATCCATATGTTGTTGTTGTGTCTTTCAGCTTTTTCCCGGTTAGGGGTCGCCACAGTGGAACTCCAGTCTGCTAATGATTGGTAGTTGATTTTTACGTGCCAAGTTACCAGCCCTGATGCGCAACCTTCAACAAAGGTACGCCCATTCACGCATGTCTCCACACAGAAGACGATCTTGCTGAGAATCGAACCAGACAGCATCTTACTGTGAGGTGACAACGCTACCGCAGCACCACCATCGCGGGTTATCCATATGTATATTATTAATATACATTCCTAAATGAAGCATTTAGTACACACTGCGAACTACATAACAGGGTACTGCAGAACAATGTCATATGGTACATTGACAAGTATTGTCAGTTTGAAGGATGAACCTCCCATCTATGATTTGAAAACCTATTTGGCTTTACAGTTGGGCATCTCCCCATACTGCAAAATGATAAAGAAAATATAAAGCTGTGGAATGAATGTAGAGGCATGTCTGGTAAATGACAAAAGTCTGTATATGCCATATGTAGGCGATTAATTTTTAACACCTGGGGCATAAAAGACCAAAAGACTTGGTCCAAGTGGAAGTGACTTAGTCCAATATAAACCTGCCTTACACTAGAGTATGTCACTTACACCAAGAGCAAGTCTTTTGTTGTCATTCCCCAACACTTGACTATAAATGTACTTTTGAACAGATAATGTATCATTAGTGCCTTAGGTATGAATAGAGGGGCCACAAACAAAGAGCCAAACTGTGGA
The DNA here is from genome assembly GCF_019279795.1 of Protopterus annectens. NCBI lineage: Eukaryota > Metazoa > Chordata > Ceratodontiformes > Protopteridae > Protopterus > Protopterus annectens. Next base: position 1,030,676,487 of record NC_056744.1, read on the forward strand.
AAATGCACCTGTTTCTTAGAATTTAAGGAGAGAGACAGAGAGAGTGAGAGTGAGAGAAAGCAGAGAGGAGAGAGCAGACAGAGCCTGTGCACCCACACTAGATAGCAGATTAATCATGGCTGGTCTTTGTATCCACTTATATGACCTTCTCAACTGAAGATGATGAAAACCTTCACAGTGATGATTTCATGTGTCATCTTGAAAAGTATGCCAGGAAAGATTGTAGGCATTGCTCATGAAAGGGCTCTTGATGATGCAAAGGGAATATAGTCTGGTTAATTCTAAAACTAACTGCAAATTGATTCAAACAAAACAGCTCCATTGATCTGATTCCAAAATGCCATTTCTGTGTGAAAACTGCAATTTTCAGTGAATACTACTACAGTTTGAAGCAGTCATTTTTTTGACGTTATTGTAATCTTAAAGTTTGCTCTCCAGTTCAGAGACATGCATAGTGAAATGTTTTGTATGGTTACCTATTCAATGATTGAAGCAATTTGCTTTGATCTACAACATGGCAAACAGAAGCCACCGTGTAACCTACTTACTGACCTTGCAAGACAGCAGCAACCAGAAGACAGGAAATTACATACATACTATAGTCATGTATGTGTCACACAGCCGTTGTAGTTATCTATGTACTATAATCATGCCTGTGTCATACAGCTGTTGTAGTTATCTGTGTACTATAATAATGTCTGTGTCACACAGCTGTTGTAGTTATCTATGTACTATAATCATGCCTGTGTCATACAGCTGCTGTAGTTATATATGTACTATAATCATGTCTGTGTCACACAGCCATTGTAGTTATCTATGTACTATAATCATTCCTGTGTCATACAGTTGTTGTAGTTATCTATGTACTATAATCATGCCTGTGTCATACAGCTGTTGTAGTTATCTATGTACTATAATCATGTCTGTGTCATACAACTGTTGTAGTTATCTGTGTAATATAATCATGCCTGTGTCATACAGCTGTTGTAATCTTTGTACTATAATCATGCCTGTGTCATACAGCTGTTGTAGTTATCTATGTACTATAATCATGTCTGTGTCACACAGCTGTTGTAGTTATCTATGTACTATAATCATGTCTGTGTCACACAGCTGTTGTAGTTATCTATGTACTATAATCATGTCTGTGTCATACAGCTGTTGTATGTACTATAATCATGCCTGTGTCATACAGCTGTTGTAGTTATCTATGTACTATAATCATGCCTGTGTCATACAGCTGTTATATGTACTATAATCATGCCTGTGTCATACAGCTGTTGTAGTTATTATTGTACTATAATCATGTCTGTCACACAGCTGTTGTAGTTATCTGTGTACTATAATCATGTCTGTGTCACACAGCTGTTTAGTTATCTATGTACTATAATCATGCCTGTGTCATACAGCTGTTGTAGTTATCTGTGTACTATAATCATGTCTGTGTCACACAGCTGTTGTAGTTATCTATGTACTATAATCATGCCTGGGTCATACAGCTGTTGTAGTTATCTATGTACTATAATCATGTATGTGTCATACAGCTGTTGTAGTTATCTGCGAAATCTGGTCTTTCAGCAACTTATGCTGAGAATCAGCCAACCAGTGCAAATGTTAGTTGTTCAGGTCTGCACATTGCCGTACTCTATAGATTTACCTTTATTTGTATTCAGGGTGCAGACCCAGTCAATAACATGACTGGAATTATTTATTTATTCATTCCTTCATTCACTCACTGCCAGTGTGCTTGCATAAAGAAATTTTCTTTAGATATTTGTATGCATTGATTCTTACATAGGCTTCTGATATAGGTGCATACCTAAGAATTTGTAGTTTTTGTTTTACTTCATGTTTCCTTCCCTCCTTCTTTCTTTGCTTGTGATGTACTTAATAATATGTCAGTTTATCTAAATACTTAATTTATGTAGGCACTGACAGTTTTTTTTTTTTTTCAATCTTCTGGTTACAACTGACTTACAGGTTTGTTAAAATAGGTTACTTGCTGCCTTCTGAGTTTTAGATTGAAGCATACTTTTTCAGTCTTGACATAGGCACCTGTCCTGTACACTGGATAAAGGTGTTTTATCCTGCTGAGAATATGCTGTTTTTTGAATTTTGTTGTTTTCATTGTCAAGTTATTTCAGTGCATTGTCTGTATGGTTTTTCTTTGAAATTGTCCTGGGCCACTCATTATCTACCCTTGTAGTCGTGCTACTCCAGTTTGGACATTTAAACGCATGCCATGATAGTACACTATGGTGAAGAATAATACTCAGACGCATATTGTGATAGTACACTATGGTGAAGAAAATACTCAGACACATGCTTTGTAGAACACGACTGTTCTTATTAATAAGAAATGCTGCTGGCTGAACAAATACAACCCAAGCTGGTCACCAGAGTTCTCATCCAGCCTAAAAAAGAACTCAAAAATGTTTGAAGCAGTGATATCTTATAGCATTGTTCTTCCACTCCAAACACTGCCATTACAGTTAAGGACTTTGTCAATCTAGTCCATTCAGGGTGGAGAGGAGCAGACCCATAGCATTACTTACAACTGAAGAGAAGTTACAAAACTTCTGGGAGATCATACTAGTACATTTACTAGATATTTAAAATGTCCCATATTGTTCAGAAACTATATCCAGTTCTGGCTTCTATGGCTACCATTTCTAGTGGAATAATTTTGCCGCTGTCATTTGTTCTGATAACTATGAAGGCTGAAAGCCTTTGCAGACTGTTTTAATGAACAACATGAGACAGTAGAGGATATCTACAGCCATGAGTGACTGTACTGTATATTACAGTGGACTGCAGAAGTAAGTGCAACACTGTAATGCTTCACACTGTCCTTTCACAGGGGTTGTCTCATTCTCTGCAGACAGATTATATAGACTACACAACATTGGATACAGGCTAAGGTAAAGCACAGAACAACAACAACAAGCAAAAGGATGAAATCTGGAATCTGAAATGGATTATTAACAACATGGGAGATTTTAAAGTGGATAATTATTTTACAAAATACGTATCTAAAGCACACGTGGCTGTACTTGCAAAAGGTTTTAGTTTTGTACCTGCCAGGAAAGTGAATGCAGCTGGTGTACTTATGGATTTAAATTTTTTTTACTTGCAAGTTGAATTTGACTTTGTTGTTTCCTGAAAATTATGTTAATGGTACAGCTAGTAGCAATATTTTAAAAAGACTAAGTTTGTTTAACTCTCCTATGCACAACATGTTGAATTTTTTTGAAAAGGTTTGTGAATTAGACATTAGGGAGGTCTTATAAAGTCCCAGTGATGTTAAATCTGATAATTTGATGCCAGTTGAATGGCAATTATTTTTGGATATAGCTAAGGACAAAGATGTATATATAATGAAACACAATAAGGGTAATGGTATTATTATTATCAATAGAAATTACTATTTTAACCTCTATGAATGCTTTACTCATGGATGGTACTTATCAAGAAACCTCACTTAATGAGATTAATATCGCTTTTATAAATGTGGATTTGCTTTTAGAGGATATGTTGCTCCGGGGTCAGATTAATGTTGATGAATATGCTTTTATGAAGAATGAACACCCAGTAATCACAAGCATTTTCAGTATCCCAAAAATCCACAAAATTTTAAATTGCCCCCCCCCCCTTTAGAGCTGCAGTCAATGCAGAAAGGTCTAAAACATTTTTTATTGCCAAATATATTGATTTTCATCTATAAGTGGTCTGAAATTGCATGGGCACATTTCTAAGAGCTCTTGGCAAAGTTTAACGCATCTCAGTAATATTGAATATGATAGTAATATGCTGAAGGTTACCACTGATTTTGTAATTTATTTTCAGCTATTCCACAAGAGAGAGGGTTGTCATGGTTAGAAAAGCAGCTTTTTAATACTAATGTGTTTGGCTAAGATCATATTAACACTGTTATGACTTTGATGGAGATGGTCCTGAAGAATAATTTTATTTACTTTGAAGGGCAATATTACAAACAAACAACAGGGGTGGCATTGGTGGCAGCTTGTGCCTCCACCTTTGCAAATTATATCATGTTATTTTGGGAAACCAAATATGTATTTCACAGTAAATATAAGCAAGGTATTAAGTATTATACTAGATATCTGGATGACTTATTTTTGTTGTGGGCTGATTCAACCAATATGTTAGAATTTTTACAATATATCAATCAAACAGTAGATTTCCTTAAATTTACTTACAATTTTAGTGGTGAAAAATTTCTTATTTAGATGTTGAAGTTAGCATGGATCCATATAAGGGGAGACTTGTTTCAAAGGTTTTTAGAAAACCTACTTTCTCCAACTCCTATCTTGACTAGACCAGCTGACACCCTCAACATCAGAAGAGATTTGTTGTTAAAGGCTAGCTAGTGAGGGTAGCCAGGATGGTAACAGTGGATGAGGCATTTTTAGAAGAAATCAAATTCATACTGGACTTATTTAAAAGGAGAAGTTATCCTGTTAGCCTGTTGAATAATGTTAAAAATGAGGTGGTTAGTAAAATGCAAGAGGGGGGATATACCAACCTCTACTAGGGTGTCAAAACAGTGTAGTGTATGGACACGTGGGTCAGCCAAGGAGGAGTTTAGTGTTTCATTTAAATTAACTTATAATAAAGACAGTGCCACTATTTGTAAACTTGTAAATAAAAATTGGAATTCATTAGTTATGGACAGAACTGTCCTTGAAAAACTTGGAAATACACCTAAATTCATTTTCAGGAAAGATCAGTCATTAAAGGACATTTTTGAAATTAACGATACATGGAGCAAATCTAGTCATAGTTTGACTAGTAGGAATGTGGGTAATTTTAAGTGTGGCATGTATAGTCAGTGCCCTTATATACTCACTAAAGGAAGTAAGTTTAAACTAGCTAATTCCAACATTATTATACGAGGTCACTATAACTGTCAGTCTAAGAATGTATTTTACCTTGCAAAATGTTTAAAATGCCCTATATTAGGTTTAGAGAGAAAATTTTTGAACATTTAACAGATATAAAGAAGTGTAAACAAACAAATGCTTTATATAAACATGTTTCTGCCTTTAAGGATCATACCTTTAGGTTCTTAGTAATCCAACAGGTTCTTTTTGATCCACAGGGGAGAGTGGTTGATGAGCATTTAGAGGCATTTAGAGGCATGTGAGCTTATATGGCAACTTTGCCTTAATGCTACTAAAGCCCCTGGATTAAATGAAGCCAGTAGTATAAACTGCATTTTAAAGTTGAAACATTTTGCAGCTTTTTAATGCACTATTTGGGATCAAGCACATTGTATTTTAAGCATTTAATTGATTTTAATTACCATGCTATTTGTATTTTAACTGTTTAATTGTTTAATTTGTAGGTATTTCATTGGTGGATTGTGTCAGGTGATTTTATGCATTGTTCTTATAAAAGTGTTGGATTTTTGGACTTTGTCAGTTCTGAAGATGTCCCTGTAAAATTTATGGGACGAAAGCACTTACCTCAGTTAATAAAGGATGATTACAGTTTTTTATCCTTTTGCTCTGTGTTCTTCTGCGTTTTACCATAGTGGTTTGTGTTCTTCAGTTGGTTATGATGACTGGTTACAGGCTAATCACTTTATGTTCAGTATCACAAAGATCCTTAAAGATCATATTCAAAAAAATTTGCCTAGTGTAGAAACCCCTTACCTTGAAGAAGAACACATCTTTGTGTTTGCCATCACTTTCTAATAATCAAAGATTTGTTTGTTTCACTTGAAAAAAAATATTAATGTGGAAATCCAGTATAAATGCTTATCATTCCTTTCTCTTAGCAGGAAACTTTGCTATAAATTGGTGATGCTGTTTCAATGGCTAAAAGAAACTTGCAACCATTTTCATGGTTACAAGCCCTACTATTATTATTATTTTTTTTTTTTTTGCATTTGTTTTTATTTTTGAACAGGTGTGTGCATGGATGTAGGGTACACTATTAATTGGTAAACAACTGTAAACCAGTGCACTGATAGAGGCAAGACATTGGCAACTAACAGTTTTACAAGGCATCCTCTGACCCAGTACTTGCACTTGCAAGTCAAATGGCATCAGAAATACTCGGTCTGGCAATCTACCCCTCTTCTGCAACATCAACAAAATTGTTTGGAGGGGCAGATATGTCTTGCAGAGAAAACCACAGCTCTGGAACAGACCATTCGCATAAAACAGAGTTCATCCCCATCCATATTCAGGTGCAATTTGGATCTGTGGATGGGAAACAGAACATTTACCCCAGGACTGCCCACTATACTCCTAATGGATAGAGGCAGCTCCTAAATTCTTTATCCCATGCATGGATCCCCTCAAATTATCTATGGTATGATCCCAGTTATTCTCATTAGGATTAATATATAATTATCAAGCATGGTATGGGTAAGTTCGATCTTTAATCAAATGGGATAGGTTATTTCAAGCACAAAAAGGGAAAATGGCCCCAAATGGCAGCTAACCTAGTACTTTCAGTCGGCAAGAGAATTTTGAAGGTTATTTTTTTCACCCAAGATGGGAAAAAAAAAAACACTTTCATTACTAAAAGTAGATCACATGCACAAAGATGCAGTACAATACAAGATAAGTTTTTTTTTTAACACTATGAAGGATTCTTTATACATTATTTTTAAATTGTAGTAATGGTGCTGAAGGCAATAATAATTGTGCAATCCTGCCATAAAAGAAAAAAAAAGAAAGACACCATTTTAAAAAATAGAGTGTGGCTTTCCTTCAGAGATGTACACTCTGGTGATGTGGATTAGGGACATCTATATTCTTTTCAGACCATAACAAAATGTTGAAACAGTATGTTTACCATAAGTTACAATATACTACACATCCCAGTATATTGTTCACCTTGAGCAGTCATTTCTGGACATGTCACAGTCCCTGAACATGGATCATGAACATAAACAAGGAAGTAGGACAGTCAAAGGTATTATAGAAAAGTACATGACAGGCTCATGTAGCATCATCTTGGTGTGTGTTTGCTACAAATGCTAAGAACTGTCAATTTTATACAGACTGAGATTGCACAGTACCATAAGGCTTGTTCTTTTCTGATCTGCCACTCATTGTACTATTACCGGAAGCTATTGGATATCAAGTTTTACTGTGCGTCACCAATTGTGTCATTCTTATTGTGTTTTTGCACAACACTGCTGACAGACAGATACTGATGGTATAATATACTGCTGTGCATTTTCCAAGAATTGTGAAATATGACAGCCCTGTGTAACCATCTACATTATTTAACATTCAGCCTACACACCTTCAAAGTGTCACAGTGGATGCTGCATATACTGTGACACTGTAACATAGTGGATGCTGCATATACTGCTTAACCTGGTCTGATCTCAGCCCACATGGCATTGTCATTCTGCTGCCGGGTTGTTTAGTGTTTACATCACACTGTATCATGTATTTTGAAATGAAGGGAGACTTCTGTTTACTGCAGAACAATCATGAATTCATTGTGTAGAAGCTCTGGCAGAGGTCTTTGAATACTCCTAATTTTCTGTTTCAGCATGTTGCTGTTCTCCTGTGTTGCTGTTCAGTACTTCCAGTGGATAAACTGCAGGGGTCTTTTGCTTGCATTTTAACATTTGTGCTTGTCATCATTTTTAGCAGACACAGATTAGATAAGTATTCTTTACTAGGATTCATCTTAGTTAATAGTCCTATGTCCACTTGCAGCTTCTTATCCCTTGTGCACAGTCTTATACTAAGCTTTGCATAATGTATTTTAACATTTTATATGATTTTAAGGGGAGTGGGTGATTTGCTGTAATGGTATTTTACTGAATATTCACTACTAGATTCTTCAACAAGATACAAGTTTGGTTTCATGTGGCCACTGCAAAGTGGGAATTAATCTCTTTACCCTTAATGTGCAGTAACCTCAGATTTGACTGCAAGATTATTAGAGCTCACAGAACCTAGTGTCCTTTTCGGCACATGTGAGGTGAGAGCCCCCTCCCACCACCCATGACAAATATCAATTTTAAAGGATTATTTCTAGTTTCAAGATCAACATTTTCATACTAAATTCATTTTGGGAAAATGTATTACAATCAGACATTAAAGTTCTAATTCTATGCATAATGGTATATACAGAATGTATCACCATCAGTTGGTTATATGCATTTCTCTTAAAAAAGAACATTTTCAGTCAAATTCTTCAAAGATAATCCTTTCAAAGTTAAAATGTATGCATAATAATATACTTCTTTGAATTTATATTTGTTATTATTTCAAAATGTGGAGGTTATGTGTATTATTTAGTTATTGTTTTACAAGATTTATAGTAAAGACTTACCCTTAAAATGGTCCAGTTCTATAAATCCTATAACACTTGTTTTCAAATATTATATAACAACTTTCATTCTGTGTTTATATAAACAGTATTCCCCTCTGAGTATTATATTAATATAAATAATGATTAAATAGCAAAAAAATTTAATTAAAAGTAAACATGATATACTGAAGAAAGTATGCATGGTGTAAAGAAGGTCATGATGTGCAAGGCATACTATATAATTTAAGGACTGCAAAAGAAAGACATATACAATTTAAAGACAGAAGTATGTTAAACAATTTGTAGTACATAACATCGTATTTGAGTTTAAAGCATAAATATTTAAATATATTCCATGATTTGCATGTGATTTATAGTATACAAACAGTTTTAGTCAGATAATAGAGAAGAGGTGAGTTATAGTGACTGAGACTGGAAAGATAGTGGAAGAAAAGAAAAGTAGGGAGGTATAAGGAGTTTCAAGTTACCAACTGTTGAAATTGGTGAGTGGATATTTGAGGAGAGAGATGGGGAGTAGCAGTTAAGTAGAGATATGGTGATGTACAAAAATGAGTGAAAAAGTGAGCAGTATAAATGGCAAAAGGGAAAAAAAAGCTGATGAGGGCTAAATGAAGCAAACTGAGGTATGTATAAGATAATTATGACGGGTTAGTACATGGGTAGAGCCAGAGACTGACTAGATGAGAATTTAGCTTAAAAGATTCATGGTGGTGCTCCAGTTTAAGAGTCAGGGGAATGGAATTCCAAGTATAGATGGCACAATATGAAAGAAAGCTGTATCCTACTGTATTTCTGGATTTAATAACAAGGACAAGCAGCTTATCATTAGATTAGGGGGGGTTATTGGGTTTGTAGTATTGGATATGGGTTGAGAGAGAGAGAGAGATGGAGATTTACTAGGCTTATAGATGATATTATGAATAGTAACTAGTTGGGAGTAATTCAGGTAGTGAGGTAATTCAAGACAAGTCAGTTTCTTTAGTACTAAGCAGTGGTGGGATCTAATGTGTAAATGCAAATATTAATAGGAGTAACAGTAATATGCCTTCATACCTTCAGTGGATGATTTCCTAATCTTCAGAACATAGTAATAAATCATTTAACAGCTGGTATTCATATACTACTAACTTCATCATATAACCTAAATGTATTGATTTGCACTTCACATCATATTTGTTTTTTTTTTAATATGGTTTACTTCTGAAGGGGTCAAGCAAATAAATGTAATCATTAAACAACATTAATAAAAAATGTTAAGGAGAATACATTCTTTGAAACTACTGGTTGACATTAGAAGAAATGAACAGTCTTTGATACATGTTTTGACAATGTAAGCTACAGTTGTTAAAGTGGACATATGGGTACAAAAAAATTAAGTATATAGTATGTACAGTTCACAAAAGAAAACACAGTGAACTGTACAGGTCACAAAAGAAAACACAGTGGATTGTTAATGGAATGGAAATTTCTATCTTAATTCAAAGAATACTTAGAAAAAAGGTTTGCACATTTTTAAAAGTGATTTTTTTTTAAATTTTATGTACAGCTGTAAAGCTATGCAGAAGTAAACATTGTCACTGTTCATGCTATTTTGATGATTTAGCAAATTTAAAATTGGATGCTATCTATACCTGGTATAAAGTAGCCCCTTGCAGACATTCATTTGGAAAGTGTTGTTCTGAGTAAAGGCTTATACTTTTTGTACTTGCATCAATACTCATTTTATTGCAGGCCCTTGCAGAATGTGACCTCTATATATAGATAATGTGCATGTCTGAACAGCATGTGGCATTGCTGAGTCTCGTTTTTTATTGCTTTATGAATTCACAAAATGCTGTTCCTCTTCCTAGTGGAAGACATAGAAAGAAATGATGGCTCTCCAGATAGGCCGTACTTCATGAATGAATCTCTGATGAAGATTCTGAAGATTGTAAATGCAAAACAGAAGTAGAAGCAATTGACCATGGGGAGGATTTTCAGTACTGATTGCCTGGTATGTGGCAGCAAAAATGTATCACTGCACTTAATTTGTAAAATTACTGCTTTTACTACCAAACCACTCTGAACAACAAACTTTAGAAACTGGATTTATACCAAAGAATTTAATGATTATATAAAGTCATCTTGAACAATACAATAGTGCATTTTCAGATAAAGGATGCAGAAATATTATGCTACTAATACCAGTATTATAAGTGCTGGGTGTAATGAATATTGAGTCTTTTTCTGGGATACTTCATTGCTGTTTTTAAAGAATAATATTTAAAGTGCAGCGATGCAAAAAGGAGCAGTCTACAATATGATGAGTTTTAAGAGTTATTCATTTTCAAACTTATAATATTTTTGTTGATGAATATAATATAAATTCAGTAATGCAGTAGATCTGAAGGTAGTCATATGGCTTCTTTTATAAATTATGTTGACAATAGCCAGTTAAAATTATAGTATGAACAAAAAAGTATTCCCTTTAATAATTTATATTTTCTTAAGGTTCCCTCTGTAATAATCTATTGTTACATTTCCGGCCTTTAAATGCAGCTAAATAAATTCATCATTTCTGAAATGTAGCCTTAGTAGGTGTAGAAATGCTATGGATAAAGTCATCAGTTATAAATGCAGCCATGGCGAAGTGCTTACTGTACAACAAAGTGCCTTGCTATTCCAGTGTGTTGGGCAACACACTATGTTGGCTGTGGCTGTTAACATTATAATTTCAAATTGTGGAGATAAATAAAGTTCCTGTTTTAAAATGTTTATTCAGCCACATCTTTCATGATGTCAATTTAGTGTATAGGAGTACTTTTCTGTAAGGGTTGTTTAAACTTGTTAATCTCCAGGATGTCCTGTATATATGTAAAAAAATGTCTCATGAAATTAATTAACTTTTTGTAAACTGAAGTGGATGTCTGTGATACAATTATTTTGGTATGCATAATAGTGTATCATTAAAATCTGCAATGCATAGAAGAATGCTGGGATTTAAAACAAATATGACTTTGGTTACAAAAATCCTGTTAAAATGGTACTAGTATGTACTTTATTGATTTTATAATAGATGCATCAGAAAAATACACATTATTTTTTTCTATACCACTAGTATAACAGTAGATAATTTTCTATTGATAATATACAACATTCATGAATAAACCAAACATTAATGTCTTCATTCTGCAAATTGGACTGTGTTGATTGCTGTGCTTTATAAGAACATTCTTAATTAATCTGAATAATAATTTGCAGTAAATAAATAACACAATTGAGGTCCATGACTTTCTATGTAGATTTGTTTTAATGAAATGAATTCATAAACAAGCCATAGAGAAGCTAAACTATTTACATGATTTTTTAAATATAAACACACATTAATTTCCCTATTTACATATTGTGTTTTAATAAAAATGATTTTGAGGCTTAAAAAGTGAATTGTAATTAATTATTTTGTGAAATTTAAGCTGTTGCAATATTTATACATATTGCTGGTTTCACCTGTTACAAGCTGTATTTCATTTTCATGACAAAAGAAAGAAGTCTTTGCATGATTGTTTAAGCTTTATGTAATTAGTGCTTCTGCTGTGCAGAAAATAATGGTTTTGTAAAACTATGTTTAATATCAAATAATAAGTTTCATATTTAATGACATGATTATTTAATGCTTTTCAACTACTGGAATTTTACTCAACAAATAAAGATTGAAAATAAACAGTCTAATGTTCTGTTAAAATTTATTTTCCCTCTTACTGCCAGTAAAAATGTGTTGTTTGAAGCAGCTTCCTTGTTTATATTCTCACTGTTTATATTGATCTGTAATGCAATACCTGCACAGAATGTTTTGTCATAGCATTAAAATTCTTCATGTTAAGGGATTACAGGATGAAAATGATGTGACTTCAGTGAAACTGATAATAATGAGTATTGCAAGGCAGCTGTCCCGTGCGCTTTAATAAAGATTGATGCAGTTTTTGTTTTCTACATTTAGTGAGTGAGCTTCTAAGAAAAAAAATATACAGTTATAATCACAGGAAATATGAAAAATCTTAAACCATAACAACATTGAAGTCCAAATGTTACCAAATTAGATTCTGCCAAATACAGTGTCTGCAGCTAGTTTTATAAAGATTAACACAGGTCTATATCACCACACCGAAACTACAATTAACTGACTACATAAACATTGACACAAAACACCGATATGCAAAAATTACTAATGGCCACTTCAGAGATTTTTTTCCCCAGGGGAAAAAAAAAATCACTCAGTTGACCAACACCAAAACAAACTCTCAATCATTAATCAAATGGGGGGGCTTCACCCCATACCCCCCTAATGAACTATACCAACTCCAAGATCGCTCCACAGTGGCAAAAAGGGCAAATTCTCAATAACAGACAAGTGTTTTTTTCCCCCTGAGAAAAAAATTGTGAAAGTGGCTGTTTGAAGTTTTGGAATATCGGTCTTTTATTGTCGATGTTTATGTAGTCGGTTAATTGTAGTTTTGGTGTGATGATATAGATCCAATTAACACAGTTTTAGTCTGTCTCTAGCAATATTCCTTATAAAGAAGTCTGGTAATTTCAAATTACTATTATTATGACTATAACAACGTGAAAATTAAAGAGTATATCATAATGCTGAATCTGTTGTATTCTGTTAGAGTAGATTCAAAAAATAACAGCTAGATGGTAGTCACATTTTTTATGGATGGTGAAAGCAGATAAAAATTAGCCTGACACCATACTCTTCTCATTTCCTTTTCTGTTTGGCAGCCTTTCCATCCTCTTATTTATGAGTGAAGTTGTGCAACAGATGTACTCCTCAAGTCTTTCTTGATTGCGAGTCTCATTGCTATCTCATAGAGAATATCTGTTGAGTTTTTCTCTCTAAAAATCTTTCACATATTGGACCAAAGCAACTTGTCTTCCTGGATTTGTTAAATAGTATGAGGTATTTCAGTGTTTTGTTCACATTCCTACTCCCTCATTTTTAGACATATCCAGGATAATCTCCTGTTGCACTCCTCTCCATTGTGCTTCATCTGCTGTAAGGTTTGCCTTCTTTTCAAATAACTATTTTTTACTGAAGTAAAAAAAAATACAGATATCGTGCAAGAAGCATTCAAGAAAACAAATATAAAATTCATTAGCAATAATCGGTCATTAAAACTTTTTTCCTTGGATATTAAGTTAAGAAAGAAGACAATACACAAAAGGCAGAAAAATGACAAACAGATAAGTAATAATATAATAATATAGTAAATTTAAGGCTTAGAGCATACTAATGAATATTAATTATTCAAAATGTTATATTTCTCTAATTAGATTTTTAATTTTGGCTAAAATTTAAAATCAACATGATTTCCTCTAGTTTTCTTAATGATTATTTGAATTTTTTATTATAAACAAAATCTGTTTGAAGAATTGTAATTCTTCAAAGTTCATCAACGGTATGAGGGCTAGACTTATTCATAATCTCATTATTTCTCTCCTCATATACATTCTGCGGTAAATCCAGCAACATTTTACATATCGTCATCCTGACTGCTGCTGTGTTAGATTTGTGATCACTTGCAATGAACTAGCATATATAATTTAAATGTATTTTACTGATATTTTTCTTAATAATCCAATAACAGATTGTAGCACATTGGTTTGCATTTCAAGTGTCATCAAGATCTTTATCTAGCAGCTTTGTCTCCACAAATAAATCAGTAAATAAGTTACCAAATATATATCATTAATTTTAACACATTTGTTAATTACTTTCATAGATAAATCTTAATGAATAAAATATGCCTTTAGAGTGTTTTAGATTGCTGAAAAAAGAATTCAGCTTGATACAACCACAAATCTTGAAACATAAACATCTGTTAGAATAGCAACATCACATCTGTGCTGCTGCAGTGTCTCAGGTGACACCTCTAGATGAACTCTGAAGCAAAGCATTGATAGACTGCACCAAGTCAAGACAACATCAGTTTTACTTGTTGATGTCTAAACTAGCCTATATGGAAGAGCTAATCTACTTATAAAACATGCCATACATATATAATGTTAGACTTAAACAACCCCCACCAAAAAAAAATGACCCTGTTCCCCACTCTTCCCTTACCTTTTTATATCCTTTAATAAAAATTCAGACTTTCTAAACCCCACCAATAGTAAAACCCCTTAAACCTTTGTAATAAAAAGGGAAATGAGAACAAATGCTGTCTTACAACCATGACTACAAAGAAAATAAACCCTCTAAAAACTGTTAAACATCTCCCAGATATTCATATCTTAATGATTTCAAGTCAGTAATATCCTCACTTCTCAACCACTTCACCAACCTATAACATTATTCATCGTACAAATTCCAAGTATTACAGTCATTTATGAACTATAATATTTATTTAGTAATAATTTTCCATAAATTCCGTAAATAAATACCATCAATAAACCTAAATGTAAAATATAATTTTCCTACATATCAAAAAATTCAGCAAAAAACAACAACCATTCATTTTGACATATGACCAACCTCTATTTATCTTGTATGCCAAAACAATACTCAGACACAGTGCAAGTTAGTTTTGGTCAAAGTGAGCTATATGAAGGTCCTAACTCATATTTATATCTGCGCACACACACACACACACACACACACACACACACACACACACACACACACACACACACACACAATTTCACATTACCTGACTTAATTGACATGTCCCATCCTTCTATCCCATATGCGGCCTTCTCTCAAACTGATTATTAGCTAAAACGGCGAAAAGAAACAAATGAGAAATAAATAAGAACATTTAATTCAATAATGCAAAAACAAAGAAACATTCAGTAAGCACTTTCATCTAACATCCAATCTAATTCTGAATGTAAAGGTTTCCCTAAGTTTCTAGTTTTAGATCATGGTTTTGATTTTTTAAAACGATTAGATGCAGAAGATGTGTTAGACTGGAGGGAGTATTGCTGGCAATTAAGATTGGATGCCAGCAACCCTCCAGAACTAAATGATTAGGAGAATTTTAATGTTTATTTTTAAAGAAGAAGCTGAAGGATTAATGTAGGTATAATTTTTGATTAGCAGATGTATAAAATGTTGTAGTAGGTTGTGATTCATTCAATCTGAAGAAGTCTTATGTTAAATGAAAGTCCTTACTGAATCTTTGTTTTCACAGTTATTGAATTAAATTTGCTTATTTGTTTCTCATTTGTTTCTTTTGATCGTTTTGGTTAATAGTTCATTCATTATGCAACCTATTTAGTTCCATTTTGGTTTTGAAGTTCTCTCAAACTGATGTCAGACTTGTAATCATTGCAGTCTTCACCACTGAAATGCAGCCTTTAAGTGCCCCTTTAGCATAAGTGATGAAACCATCATCAGTTTCCCATACATATAATATCTGGTAAATGAGCATCACTTAGCCAGTACAGTCTTGGCATATTTCTGTTTTACTTAACTACCTTCTTATCATGTTCCAACAGTTTTCTTAACAGCCTGTGTGATCTACAGTTATAGCACTTCTATTCTGCATCCACACTCTTCTTCCTAATATCCTATAGCAAATAAAAATATATTTTTGGTAACATTTTCAAACTATACAAAAGTCATACCAAATCATACACCTCTAATGCTTATATATTCATTAAAAATTCCATCAGTTTCATAGCCAGTTTCAACTCTCCTCACCTCATCTTTGTTCTGTCAGCTAACCATCTGAGAAACTAGTGACCCATAATCCATATCACTGTATGAATGTCAATACAGACATGATGCCTGTTACTCTCTGTACTGTTATCAGCTGTAATATATATTTTTGTAAGCATGAATTTGTACCTCACTTCACTGTGAATAATAGAATGGTAGTCCCTTTTATAAACAAAATCCATAGCTGTACCTTATATGAGATGTCCCAAATAATTAACCTTCTAACTTGCACCGACCAACATCTTCTGCTAAAAATAATGTGTTTCTGCTTATAATAATCCTTCTCAACTGTTTGAAAACCACCAAATGAACAAACAATTTGTAACCAAACAACTCATGCTACTTCTTAATAGCTTAAAGTGGCCATAAGACATCTTAGATCGTTCTTTAAAAATCTGCTAACTTCTTAAACAGATTTTCCTTATTAATTACCAAAAAAGTAATCCATTGTCATAAAGTCAATAAACAAGTCTTCTTATAGTATTCCCTCTCAGCAATATCAATGATCCCTCACAGTCAGGAAAAAAACCCTCTTCATCTTGTCCATTAACTTTATCGTCCACAATTCAAACAACACAACATTAACAGTGAGCTGTCTATAATCCTCAGCTGTTGACAAATCACATTTCTCCACATTAATAATAATAATATGGGAACCGTCCATTTCTTAGAAACATCAAAATTTAACAACTTCAAACTACTAAAAGTTATCAGTAATACCCAAGAGCAAGACATGTTCTTCATGTTTCACTGTTGCAGTCTTTACATTTGGGTAATCTGCTGGCAGGTTGCCCTCAGTTTGCCTGATTAACAAAGTCTTAGGTCCTGTGTTGGCTGCTGTCCCTACTTCCATGACGTCAGGTTGTCAGGGGTATAAAACATGCAGCCGACCCCATTACATTAGTCTTTCTTGCCATGCGGTGCCCGAAGCAGAAGCAGTTTGCAAGTGCTGGTCGGCCGACTCCTGAAATTTTCATTTTCGAGTTTCAGAACTGAAGCCTTCAACTAAAAGCTAAGTACCCCATTGGAGAAACTTTTTCTTGCTCCTTACCAATGTCAGTAAAAGTTAATAATTGTATTACTTGTGGGAAGCAAATACCTCATAAGGATTTTCATTTGTAATGTATTCCTTGCCTAGGCCCTGACCACAACGTGCCTTGCTGTTGGTTTTGTGCTAAATTTAATCAACGCACTATTAAACGTTGGTATATGTTTGCTTCTAAATATTTTGGCTCGAGATTTAACTATCCAGAAATGTCGTCGGTTAGTAATCCGACTACCGGAATACCTAAAAAACGCAAAGAAAAAGACCGAGACAAATGGTCGAGGTCCAAAACCAATGACGAAGCTTCTCCTAAGCCAGTCACCATTTCGCCGGTACTCAATGAGGTGCTTTCGCAGCCCCTAATACCCACTACTTTTGATTCGCAGGCCTCTACTGAGACCCATTCGAAGTTCAGTATGCCGCCAGATACTTTAAGTATTGAACCCGCAGATGTCTCTACCTTAAATGGGTCCAGAGCCGCTGAGCAGGCACCGGCTTCTGAGGGTGTTTTCAGGCCTAAAGATTTGTATATTAAACCAACACCATCTTCAAAACTAAGTCCAAAAACTACTTCTATGTCTAAAAAATTATGCTTGGGCCACGTGTACAGGCTCCAATGCCTAAAAAACAAATGATCAAAACAGAAGAGGATTTAATTACCTTGATCGGAGTACCCATTCACCTCCTGCTAAGAGGCCTAGGCAGGGCACTGACTATGAATCTTCAGATCAGGTTTCTGTTTCTTCTGATTCCTCTTCTGATCAGGAATTATCTATTCCCACTTATGAGGACTCTGATGCAGAAGATTCCATCCCTTCTGCTTCTCCTCCTGAGGATTTTTCTTTTGGAGAAACTTTGCATACCTTAAGGGAACACTTTCACTGGGAAAGTCAGGATTTCTCAGACTCTAAAAAGAGACTTAGGGATTTCCTTCTTCTTCCTCAGCATAGGCCTTTGGCTATACCTCCTGTTCTAGACATTGTTGATGTTTTCTCAGGGTCCAGTATGACTCCTGATTCCCTGCCTCCGGCTCCTAGTAAGCCGGAAAGATATTACAGGGTTCCTGACTCCCACAAATTCCTTTTTAAAAACCCTACTGCTGACCCTGAAACCATTTCTCAGGGTCCCAAGGGCATTAAGGCTTCTACTGCTAAAAATCCTCCCCCTTCTGATAGAGATTCCAGGGCACTGGATAGATGGGGTAAGAAGATTTACACATCTGCAACCTTTGCAATCAGGGCTTTAAACTGTCAATTTCATATGCTTAAATATCAACAGCATGTCATGGGTTTACTTAAACAGAAAATGATGTTGATTTCTGACTGTATGGAAAATAGAGTTGCAGGATTTATTGCTTTCAGCTGAACAAGTTGGAAAACATACTTTGCAATGTGGTTTTGATTCCTTGGAGGCCTCTTGCAGGGCTGCTGTAACTGGATCTGTGATAAGAAGGCATGCTTGGCTCAAGGAGCAAAATCTGCCTGACCATGTTAAAGCAGAATTGTTGGATGCTCCTTTACAACAGGACAGTCTATTTGGTAATATGACTGAAGAAGTTTTGAAAAAGATGGAAGATAAAGCTAAATCTATGCAAACTGTAAATGATTTCTTACAAGTGCAGCCACCCAGGTTCAGTAGGCACTGGCCTACTAAGAACTGGTCCTTTCCAGTACCCACTAGAGCCACTCAGGTCAAATCCAGACATTCCAAAGGCTCCAGGTTTCAGTCACA
The DNA here is from genome assembly GCF_019279795.1 of Protopterus annectens. Taxonomy (NCBI): domain Eukaryota; kingdom Metazoa; phylum Chordata; order Ceratodontiformes; family Protopteridae; genus Protopterus; species Protopterus annectens. The sequence continues at coordinate 1,030,695,299 of NC_056744.1, forward strand.
AGGAACTTATAGAACAAAGCAATGGGGTGCCTCCACCTCCAAACCTGGAAGTAGCAAGGCACCTTCCTACAGTAAACAGTCTCAATGACTTGCCACTGCAATCACCAAACACTTATGTTTTGACCACCCCTTTGGGGGGAAAACTGGCACTTCATGCACAAAACTGGCAAATGATTACCCAGGACATATCGGTTTTAAATATAGTATCCCAGGGATACAGATTTCATTTCCACACGTTGCCAATCTCAAACGGATGGCCAGATCTGCCTCCAAATCAGTGGGTAGAGGCCCGAAACAAGTTATGTCCATCATGAATATGGGGGCTATTCAACCAGTACCATAAAAGGAAAAGGGACAAGGTTTTTATTCAAGACTTTTCCTGGTACCCCGAAAAGACAAATCATGGCATCCAATTATGGACTTATCCATTCTAAATGCATTTCTGGACATTCCAAAATTCAAGATGCTGACTCTCCAACAGTTACTACCTATGCTAGGCAAGGATGCTTGGCTGGTAACTCTAGACTTAAAAGAGGCTTACCTGCATATCCCAATCAGGGAATCTTGCAGAAGATACCTCCACTTCAAAGCAGGCTATTTGCATTACCAGTTCTCTGCACTGCTCTTTGGCTTATCTACTGTGCCCAGGGTCTTCACAAAGTGCCTGGCACTAGTAATTGCATTTTGCAGGCAAAGACATATTCAAATTTATCCATACCTGGGCGATTGTCTAATTCAGACAGAGAACAAGGACACTCTTCTAAGACATCTGGCGTTTGTAAAAAGACTTCTAACTTGTCTAGGGTACACCATAAATGAAAAGAAATCGCAACTGATACCCTCTCAAATAATTACATTCCTGGGTGCAAGCTTGAATACAACTGCCCAGATGACTTACCTTATGCCAGAAAAACAAACTCAATTGATGACTTACTTCAAACAGGTGGCCACAAAAACCAAGCTATCTGCAAGGCAAATTCTGCAGGCCTTGGGGTTCATGGCCTCCTGCATTCTTCTAATTCCATATGCAAGACTGCATATGAGGAAACTTCAGTGGTACCTAAAAAGCTTATGGAGTCAACATTGCCACAGCCTGGAAACAATGATTCCTATCATTCCTTGCCTGCAGATAGAGTTCCTATGGTGGGCAGAGGCCTGCCACCAAAACAAGGGACTATCATTCATTCAACCCCCTGCCGGCCAAACCCTGACTACAGATGCATCAGATTATGCTTGGGGGATGCATCTGGCAGGGAGATGCATTCAGGGCCAATGGAGCCCAAATCAAATGCACCTACATATCAATCAAAAAGAGATGCTAGCTATACAGAATGCTCTGACAGCCTTCAAGGACTACCTTCATCCAGGACAACTACTGATAAAGACAGACAACACCACAGTCATGTGGTACATAAACAAGCAGGGGGGTACCCATTCCTACCCCCTTTGCAGAATAGCCATGGCATTGTGGAACACAGCTTTGACTTATCAAATACATCTACAAGCTCAATTCCTGACAGGAAAGCAAAATACTCTGGCAGATGAACTAAGCAGAAATCTTATGGACCCACATGAATGGAAGCTGGATCCGCAGGTCTTCTGCATGTTGACACGCAAATGGGGGAGCCTGGACATAGATCTTCTTTCCTCACCCCAAAACTATCAGCTGGACAAATTCTGCACAAGAATTCATCATGAACAAGCTTGGAAAGTGGATGCTCTATCCTTCAGCTGGAAAAACCTATCAGTCTATGCCTTTCCCCCTCTGCCTCTGCTCTCCAAGGTCTTACTAAAAGTCAGACAGAAAAATCTAAACATGATTCTGATTGCTCCAGACTGGCCTCACCAGCACTGGTACCCGCTCCTGCGCAATATGTCGCACCTTCCTCCGTGGTACCTGCCTCAGACACCTCACCTACTGTCTCAGCAGAACTATCAAATTCTGCACACTCAGCTCCAAACTCTGAATCTTGCAGCATGACTAATCAACTAATTTCATCAGTTACACCTCACAACAAACCTGTGATGGATGTCATTTTGGAAGCTAGAAGGTCTAGTACTAGAAAATCTTATGCTGACAAATGGAAAAGATTCTGTGCTTGAAAACAAGCACAAGGAATAAGCACATCAATGCCCAATATTCCTCAGATTCTGCAATACTTAACTGAGATGCTTCATAAGGGCCTATTTTTTTCTTCCATAAAAATCCATGCCTCTGCCATTTCAGCTCATTACAACACAGAGCCTCCCCTCTTTTCTCATCCTCTGCTAAAGCAGTACCTCAGAGGGGCCAAAAATTTAAGACCTCCCATTAGAGCACCAACTCCTGCATGGGACCTCAGTTTTGTTTTGGAAAAACTCACTCTACCTCGTTTTGAGACAGCTGCTACTGCAGACCTAAAATTTCTCTCTTGGAAAACAGCTTTTCTTTTAGCAGTCACTTCAGCTAGAAGGATGTCAGAACTACAGGCTCTTATGGCAGTGGAGCCTTTTATTATTTTTTACCCAGACAGGGTAGCTCTCAGGACCAATCCATCCTTTATGCTTAAAGTGGTATCTAGTGTGACCCTTAATCAGACCATTCATCTGACAACTTTCTTCCCAAATCCACAGAACAAGGGTGAGCAGATTCTGCATTCATTGGATGTACACAGACAACTAAGATTCTACTTAAGCAGGACAAAATCTGTAAGAATATCTGAACAATTGCTGGTGGCATTTGCTGGAGGGGCAGAGGGAAAGGCTATTTCAAAGCAGACTATTTCCAAATGGATAAGCCATTGTATTTGTTTCTACTGTATGCACCATGGTAAACCTGTCCCCAAGGGGATCAGATCTCATTCCACCAGGGCTGCATCTACTTCTGCAGCCTTTCTCAGTGGGGTTCCTACCAGAGACATTCTAGAAGCTGCTACCTGGAGCTCACTTCATACATTCACCAAACATTACCATTTACCTCTCTTTTCTAAATCCAGAGCAGGCTTTGCCACTGCTGTCCTGCAGGGCCTTATATTTGCTCCTAATGCTGTATAAATCCATCCTCCCAACCATAGCTTTGGGATTCTACCCAAATGTAATGACTGCAACAGTGAAATATGAAGAACATAGTACAGTTGTGTACACTTACCATAAATGTAGATGTTCGAGTACCCCTGCTTCTTTTTCTCTAACTATACCTCTCATTACTATTGCTATCTTTAAAAGCCTTTTTGGTGTATTTGCTTTTGTTTGGAGGTATATGTTTTGGTATTTTTTATTCTACAGATATATATATATATATATATTGCTCCCCATTTGGGGGGCAACTGACATCTGGGGCAAGAAAAACTAATGTAATGGCATCAGCTGCGTGTTTTATACCCCTGATGACCTGACGTTGTGGAAGAAGGAACAGCAACCAATGCAGGACCCAAGACTTTGTTAATCAGGCCGACTGAGGGCAACCTGCCAGCAGATTACCCAAATGTAATGACTGCAACAGTGAATACACTCGAACATCTACATTTATTGTAAGTGTACACAATTGTACTTTCTTTACCTTGTCTATAAACCAACCATAACTCTTGCTAATGAGCATTCCAGGCAGAGTCCTGAATGCAATACCTTTTTTCTTTGGAAATAAAAAGAAAATATTTAATGTATCTTTAAAACCTGGCTGGTGTTTCAGACCAAAAGAATGACATCAAGTTTGCTGTATATACTTTCTTCAATCTTCAAAATTCCTCCAACATCAAGCACTTAAAACTGCATGATACAAAAAAGCATCAGTAATTGTTATCAGTCCCAGATATCTGATCAGCTATCAAACACAGTAGAGTTTCAAAGCGTCCAAAACTAGTTTGCTAACCACAATAACCTTCCAAAAGTATTTGTTCAGCCTTTTAGAATGTAATTTGCCATACAGGTAACAATTCTTGAAATGCATTATCATACAGACCCACAAGCCATTCATCATTAAAATGTTTTCTTCTAAAATAATTATCCTTTTGCTTGCATGCGTCCACATAGGATTTAAAGCTATGTTAGAAGACCAGCTAAAATCTAGAAAGTGATACAGTTATAATGCATCAAAACATTTATCTAAATTTCCTGATTATCCATTGTTACTACCCCCATTCTCAAAGGTTCATAGGTGTGTACTAGGCTAATGGGCCTGGGGCCTTTACAAGCCTAGCCCATAGAAGTGCCCTAGCATTGTGCCGCCTGTCATTAGTTTCCAGTGCCTCTATTAACTAGAGCCACTGGAGTGATCCTGGGGTGATCTCTCTGTTATCCATCCAGTCATCAAGATTTCACTTGAAGAGGGCTAATGAGGTGATCTGCTTGACGTGTATGGGAAGTCTATTCCAGAGCATGGGTAGTCTCTGGGTTATGAACCTGTCCCACATGTTCTGTTGATTTTGGTAATGAGGTTGAGGTCTCTGGTGCGTGTGGTTTGGAGGGATTGGAATTTCTATAGATGTAGCATTTCTAGCAGAGCTGGGTCAGACATGGCTTTGTAAGTCAAGCAGAGATTGCCTCTCAGTAGATGATATGAGACAGAGAATAGCTGGAGTTTTTTGAGTCTGTCCATGTTGGACATGTGTTTAAGGCCTAGGATCCTCTTCGTGAGGTACTTTTGTGGCCTCTCCAACTGTTGCAAGTGTCTAGTGAGGTACATGCCAAATGGGGCATTATACTCTATGATTGGTCTAATGAGGGAAGAGTAGAGAAAAATGATGACCTCATTCTTCCTGGATGCAAAACCCTTGATAATAAGATGTGCCACATAGAAGGACTTTCTGACCACAGTGGCAATGTGGTGGTCGAAGGAGAGGTTGCTGTCAACCTGTGTCCCCAAATCTCTTATAACACCTTCAGTGTTCAGTGGGCTACCATCGATGTGGTAATTAGTGGGAACTGAGTTTTTCCCAAAGGGGATTACGACACATTTTTTGGCATTAAGCTTAAGGCCATAGTTTCAACACCAGTCATTGGTCTCAGTGAGGCCTTTCTGTAGGATGTCTGCATCACTTGGGGAGCTAATAATGGCTCCCAGCTTGCAGTCATCTGCAAATTTGGTCAGCCAGAGTCCCTCCATGTTGGCCTGGACTTCTGAGAAGTAGATGCCAAACAGGAGAGGATCCAGGACTGATCGCTGTGGGACTCCACTGGTGACTGGTTGGTAGTCTGACTTGGAGTCTGCTACTTTCACACTGTGGGTTCTATCTGTGAGCCAGTTTGCAACATCCTAATGATATAGGGGTTGATTCCAGTTTGCTGTGTTTATCAATAATTCCTGAGTGAGGAATGGTATCAAAGGCCTTGACCAGATCGAGGTAGGCTGTATGAACTGCCTTACCTTCATACACTGCTCTGGTGACTGACTCAAAGAAGTCAACCAGGTTGAGCAGGCATGATCAATCTTTCACAAAACCAAATTGTGTGAGCTTTAGAGTTTGGAGATTCCTTATATCCTTGTTAATTAAATCCATGATGATGTGCTCCATAGCCTTACATATCAGACTCATCAGGCTAATGGGGAAATAATTTCCAGTGTCTGTAGTCGCTCCTCCTTTTTGGAGAGGGATGACTGTAGAAGTGTGCCAATCGGTAGAGAGAAAGCCTGAGATGAGGGTGTGAGTGAACAGAGCACACAGATGTGGTGCCAGTTCACTTTGTAATTCATGTAGAACACAGCCAGGGATATTGTCGGGTCCCATGGAAACTGTATTCTTGGCCTTAAACAATGCAGCTTTAACGTGTGCTGCAGTAATGTTAGGTGCCTGGCATTCTTCCGGTATTGAGACTGGTTTTTAGGGGGGGGAGAGAGGGGTAAAGTTGACGCTGAATCTGTCAGCCAGTATGTTGGCAATATCTGTTGTCTCAGTAACTCAGAGCAAATCTAGTTATTGCCATGGAGATCCTTGATATAACTATAGAAGGCTTTGTGGTTGTTTTCAGTGTCTGCTGCAATTCTGCCTTCATATCTGGCTTTGGAGGTTTTGAAGAGGGATCTCAACTTTTTGATGAGGCTAATAAGGGAATTTTTCCAGTCTTGGGACTTCACCTTTTTCTGCAACAGTTTTTTCCTTCTGTTGTAGAGTTTATTAATGGCAAGGGACCACCAGACTAGCTTCCTTTTTTTTTTTTTTTGGAGGAGAGCATCTTGATTCTGTTGGGTATGGCTAGTTCCATGCATTTATGTATGTGTTCATTTATGTACATGTTCGTACAGTAGATTGGTGTATGATTCAGCAGTCATACATCTATTTTCCATTGGCGTGGGTGCCATTTAGTTAGCCACCTATGTTTTAAGAGTCAAAAGTCAGCTTTGGAGAAGTTTTTCATGGTGGATACCTTTGCGAGGTGTGTGGGTGAGATGTGGACTGTGGTCGTATCTAATCAGGGAGGAACTGACTATTGGTGTAGAGCAATGGTTGCCCATGTTAGTAATAACCCGGTCAAAGATGTTGCTTCCTCTAGTGAGGGTAAGAATGAGCTGGTCCAGGTCATTGGAACTGATGAATTCCAGGAAGCATTGGGCCAGTGCATTGGTGCATGAGTAGGTTTCTCAGCTGATGGAGGGGTAGTTGAAGTCACCTAGTATGAAAGTCTTGGGTTGGATCTTAATTGTCTCCAGGGTGCTTAGGAATGTGGAGTGAGAGTCTTAGGACATGGTTGGGGACCTATTGCAGGCTACGACCTGAAACGCTGTCTTACCCACTGTTTGTTGTATCTGAAGTATCTCTGATGCATTATGCTGGGCTACTAGTCTGGAGGTGTGCATATCTTTTATAAATATAGATTCGCCATCACCTTTGGAGCATCGGTCCATTTTCTGGAGCCAAAAGGTGTGTAATGAGTTATAGTCTGGTAGCACAGGGGTGCTTTCTTCTGCTTTAAACCAGGTTTCCATTACAGCACAAATGTCGATTTTCTCCATTTTAAGGAGTGCTTTGAGTGAGTGCATCTTGAGATTTAGAGACCTTCTAGTGACGTTTACCCTAATCTTTTTAAGCCTATTACTCAACTATATCATAATGACATGAGTACATGCAGAAGTCAGTAACCCTCCTGATTCTATAATAATCTTATTATGCACTTATAGTAATCCACTACTTCCCAAATAACCTGCATTAGCTCTACTACTTATTGAACCATACATCTGATAAATTGTACTGGAACATGTATCACAGTTTCTGCATACAGCAAAACATTAGCTGGACCAACTGCCATTTAATTATAAAGCAGAATCCCATTACTGACACACCTTTTAGACACTCACTTTATCACATTGTCCACTTTCATAAATTAATAAAACATCATGCACATAATGAACTAATCTTTTACAATGCAACGGTTTCCACACTTGCTGCAAATATGAACCAAACATCTCAAGCAGAAAACATGCAGTAGCTTAAGTTATAAAAAAACTTACATCAAAATGCCACCGCATCGAACAAGTCCCATAGATCTAAGGTGCTTAGGCTTCATGGTTAACAGCCAAAATGCTTGATCATTCCACACTCACTGCTGAAATGGCTGAAGCATAAACACGTCTGTATCTTGTCCAACAATGCACTCTTTCAGAAAAGAATATTCAAGATATCCGGAATTTAGTTTCTATCCAATTTAGATCTAGACCAGTAGGCAAAACACAGCAACCCTGACATAATAAAACCATATACATTTTTATAAACTTACTTTTTCCCACTTCTTTGAAATAAATTGCCTTCAGATTACCATTTCTCATTTGTACCTACTTACAATTTGTACCTTTTCCATTACTGGTCATTTTCTGAAATGTGAATCAAAGTCACTCATAAAACTCCCATAAAAAGACACCCATCAATTCTGAATCACCTTTCCAGACTCATTACATCTTTCACTTCAGAATTGTCTCCAAAGACTTCCCCATTACAAATTACCTCTGAATTCAGTCCTTTAATTTGCAAGCCTCCTGTGAAAATATTCATTAGTACTTGTTCATGTATCCGTCAGCTAGAGCATCTTCTGCGTGGAGATATGCGTGAATGGGCGTACCTTCGTTGAAGGTTGTGCATCAGGCCTGGCAAGCCGGTAAGTAAAAATCAACTGCCAATCATTAGCGGACCAGAGTTCTGCTGTGGCGACCCCTAACCGGGAAAAGCCGAAAGACATAAACAAACAAACTTGTTCATGTATCCAGTCCCACAGAACATAAAATGCTGCTAACAATATCCTAAACACTGTATGCGCCACCCTTCACTTCAAGCATTTTTAACAAGATGAACCTCTCCCGTTTGCTGTATTAATGTATTTAAAAGTAAAACTTTTCTCTACTGACATGTCCCTGAATTGAACTTCTACTGCCCCTAGTACATTGTTGATCAATCCTTAACTTTCCTATTAAGCATGTCAACTATGGTTGCCATCTCAATACCTTCCTGCTTAATATTTCATATGATTGAAAAGTTGTTTGTTTTCAAATTTTTGAATCACTAACCATAATTCAGATAGTTAAACTTCACTTCCCTGTTAGTATTGTATGGACTCTGGAAAATCAAAGGGAAGTGCAACAGCTGAAGATTTTGCAACACATTTATGGAAAATTATGTTAATGATAATGACTAATTATTCCTTGTCTCATAAGCAACGTTGAGGTTCTGTAGAACTGCGCCAATCTACTGTAAAGCTATGACATTCTTCCCTTCTGGTGTATTCACCCTACAAGATTCTCTTCCTTACTTCTTTACCCAGAATGTCATATTTTATATACTGTTTCCTAAATAGTACAGGACAAGTGACCCAGTGAGACCTTGATCTCAAGAAGTTTTCTGATGGTCATTACCCTGCACATTCTTCAATCCATGTGTCCTTTATTATCCATGTCAAAAACCTCATCCAAACATGAACTGATTCCTCACCATTAGCACAAATAATCTCCAGCCATTCAATGCATCTCAGAATGTCTAACAACTTCCCCTCACAAATCCCAAGTATTTAAAAAATTCATTTACAAATTCAAGTATACTTTTATTATATCTTTGTACCTTAACCAACATCTCATAGAAACATTAACTCTAATTTACACTTCAGGCCGCATCTTTCCATCTCATGTTCTACTTTCAACCAAGCTTACCCACACTCACAGCAGACATAAACCACAACTATTCCCACATCTAACACACCAGTCCACCACCCTCTGTAACATAACCTGCACGCATTTCTTGAAACCCCTCTACTTACATAAACCAACTCCTCACTACTTCTCACCTAAAATACAAAATCAAAATTAAATCATTACGTCCCCTGCTTCCAAGATATAAAAGTATTCATCTTTGGTGATCTAATCCTGGCCAGTGCTGTTGCAGCACATACAACTCAAAGAAATCCCCAGTCAACACAGTTTCTTACAAGTATTAAACTTTATAACATTAATCCCAGAAGTCAAAGAAACAAAGGTACTGATTCTATTCTTGGTTATTCCTCAATTACTCAGAAGTCCTTGTGTTTATCAAAACCTGGTTAAAACCGTACATCAAGGATGATGAAATCATTCTTGCTCATTCAAGTATACAATATCATCAGAGTGGATAGGTTAATCAAAAAATTCAGTTGTGTTCCTATCATTCATTCTAACAAATTAGATTTCTCAGGACATCTCATTCAAATACCACATATTGATAATGCCAAGGCATTGATTACCGTCCTCAAACTAAATGCTGACAAGAACTTATATCAAGTAGCACTATTCTTAACTTCTGGCAACAACAGCCTCCTAGCAGAAGAACTTCTGTCTTTATTATCTCCACATATTAACCAAGATCTAAACATTAATTGGCCCACCTACAGTAGAGACTTCCCTTAACCATCATAAACTTGTTTGGTCTTTCACAACTCATAACCACCCTGACTAGATAAAACAAACCAAAAAAGACCAAATTTACTATTGATTAGATTCTAACTAACAAACCAAACTTTAAGATCCACTAATGGCATTGTACCAGAAATTTAAGCAATACCCACCCAATTTTTGTCATTAGAGTTCACAATGCTACACCAAAAAAGCACACAGTTTAACCTGGTATGAATTGTTTCCAAATTCTCTAAGGTTACGCTTATCTCTACTCTACTACATGCAACTGGGATCTGCTAAAAACACTACCCCTGAATGATGCCATTAAACACTTAATGTTAACAAATTAAATAAACATGCCCCACCAAGGAGAAATAAGGCTAAAGGCTAAACCTGCACTCCGAGTAGCCATTGAAACAAAACAGTGCATGCGACTAAGGGATAAAGCTTGGAAATTATAGCACACCAGGAAAACCCAACAAAACAACCATCAATATGACCACTCATGAAATTACTCTATAGTATATACTACTATTCACAAGAAAAAATATTTCTGGAAACTTCAGAAAACTCAACAAAACAATCCCAAAAGTCTCTGGGTCATTATTACCAATTTTCCTAAAGCTAGGCAAACCCTTGCAAACAAATCCCCTGCCTGCAAAAACTAACAAAACTGTTCCCACTAAATTCAATACTCATTTCATAAATGTAGCAACTTCCCTCATCAAGCCAGTTTTACAGTTTCTCCAAAGATGCCACTTATTCCAAACAACAGGTTCATATGCAAGACCACAGCTTTTCCAAAAATGCCATCTACTCATGGTGACTACACCAACACTCTTTGTTAAGCCTGTATTAGTATCTATCACTATAAAAAGCCTAGAAAAGTTAAAAAAAAACACCACAAAAGTAGCTGCCAGTCTCCCAAATGAGTATGTTAAAATAGCTGCTGATATCCTTGCATATCCCGTTTCTATACTTATTAAGAAATCCATACTACAATCATATGTCGTCTATATATTAAAAGATACATATATCTTAACACAGAAGAGGGAACTCCGCTGACCTTTCCAACTATAGGCCAATAGCTAACCCCTTTTTTAAAATCCTTGAAAAGTGCATTAACTTTCAGCTACATTCCAACATCTAATTGACAAAAATACAGCAATCTCAATTTTACCACAACCTTAACACAGTACAGAGACTGCCTAAGTCACCTTTGTTAACACAGAGAAACATAACCGACACAAAAGCAAATTAGTCTCCTCAGTCCTTCTTGACCTATTCAAGGGTTTTGATACAGTATCCCACCCATAGATGTTGCATAAACCTATAACTTTAGGCATTTCTAACAGCACAGTGACTCATTTTCAGAGCTTCCTTGATAACAGGACCCAGTGTGTTAAATGGCAAATCTTTTCAGTATTTCTACCTGTTAGCATAGGTTTTCCACAGAGATCTATATTAGACCCCCCATTGAGTCTATTCATTAATCACATAGTTAAAATAGCTAAGAGAGCTATGCTAGTACAATATGCCAATGATTATTCTGTTATCATGTGTAATATCTCCTTAAACGAATCTGCTAACCATCACTAAAGACTATTCTCACCAACTGAAACATGGCTGGATCTTTTTTCAGCATATATTTAATCCAAATAAGACCAAAACTTATCCTATTCATCCCAACTCTGATTCAGATTACAAAGTGAATTTCGCAATCATTTCACTGAACTTCACCGTGATAGAATTAGTCCCCGATGCAAAATTACTAGGTGTCTTAATAGATAAAACATTGAAATTTGATCACTATATTCCATATGCTCCCAAGAAAAAGTCAAGAACTAGGAATCTTGTATTGAGCTAAGTCTTATCTCATGGAGGAGAAGGTCACAGCACAAGAATACGTGTCACAAAGCCTTCTATATACCTATCACATCTAGACAAACCTGCAAATCAGTTAACAGGATAGACTCAAACAATGTTATACAAAATAATGAAGTCAAGCACATTTCAAATGGTGAATTATACTCAATTACTGGTCTAGTGAGGGCTGAGTACAACAGGACTATAATTTCATGGATCTGGATACCATATCTTGACTTATAAGTTGTACCACATAGAAGGACTTCCTCACCACTGTGGACACACGGGGTCAAAATTCAGGTTACTATCTGTGTATCTAGATCTCTCACCTCTGAGTCTACTCTTAGGGGTGTGCTGTTGATGTTGTAATTTACAGGGGGTATATGACTTTCCAAAGGGTATGATAATGCATTTTTTCACATAAAGTTTTAGGCCATAGTTCTGGCACTAATCATTTGTCTGATCAAGACCATCCTGAAAGATAGCTACATCACTGGGGGATTCATTGATTGCCCCCAGCTTGCAGTCATTGGCAAACTTTGTCATCCAGAGGCCTTCCATATTAGCCTTGACTTCAGAGAAGTATATTCTGAACAGGAGTGGTCCCAGCACTGAGCCCTGTGGTACACCACTAGTAATTGTTCTGTTGCTGGATCTGGATTCACCTACTTTAACCACGTGTCCTGTCCATAAGCCAATTTGATATCCACCTGGTGATGCAGAGATCTGTGCCCAGTTTGCACATTTATTTATAATACTTGAATGGGGAATTGTGTCAAATAACTTGGCCAGATCAAGGTAGGTGGTATGTAGTGTTTACCCTCATCCATGGCCTTAGCGGAATTCTCAAAGAAATCCACCAGATTCACATTCAGTAGGCATGACCTACCCTTAACAAAGCCAAATTGAGTGCGGTTTAGTGTTAGGAGGTCTCATATGTCATTACTTATCAGGCCCATTATTATTCTTTCATGCTCTTACATATAAGACTAGTCAAACTTATGGGTTTGTAATTTCCTGGGTCAGTAGATGGTCCCCCTTTATGCAGAGGGATGATTGTTGCTGTCCTCCACTTCACTGGGACAAAGTCAGGCTATGGTTAAACAGAGATCATATATATTTACTGTGTGTGTGTGTGTGTGTGTGTGTGTGTGTGTGTTAACGAGATCAAATATTTCCTAAAAATAAAAATGAGTAGTGAAGTATCTGACATTGTCCTGTGGGATTCACTAAAGGCTTACTTAAATGGAAGAGTTACAAGCTGGTATATTAGTAAGCAAAACACTAGGAGTTGGAAACAGCTGCAGAATCCAGTATAAAAATCTTTATTCGACACAAGTGCTTTCGTGGGTAACCCCACTTCTTCAGATGGGTGGCCTAATGGTTAAGGTGTTTGCCTTACAAACACATAGTGCAGGGTTTGAGTCTCACAAGGGATAATTGGCTAGGCTTAAAATGGCTTGCAAGGGCAGTTAGCTTAGTACTAATCTATGAACCTATGTCTAATACATTTTAAAAACAGCTCAGTTTAAATACACACCCTCTTGTGACACATGATTAAAAGCAACCAATACATTGTTCTAGTATGAACAAGCACTTCCAATTTAAAGCAACATTCTACAAGGTACATGCCTTTAAGTGGACTAGAAGTCTGAAATGTCTGTATACACTTCTAAAAACCTATTTGTAAAATATCTGAATTATAATTCAAACTTCCATAACATTTCAGTTTACAATCTCAAGCACAGATCTGCACATATTTCAATCTCCACTTATATTCTCCAAAGCACATACAAGCATGTAACAAGAAGTTGGAGATTTGTCACACAAACAATGCCACAGCACATCTTACCTAAAAAGCTGCCTAGACTTTAACTTAGGACGCAGAGGTATATATTCATTTAATCTATAACAAGAATACGTGAACACATTTATGCTCTCCATAAAAAGGACAAAGTGAATGCCTTGGCTAGACACATTATTAATAATGATATGGAACATGTCTTTAAATTTTTAGTTATAGGGAGAACATATGAGAGTATAAGAGGGGGGCATCTACAGAACATCACTGAAGAGCTTGAAGCTAAGTGGATAGTAAGATTAAGGGCTGATAGTAGTTATGGATTAAATGAATTAAAGACTTAACAGTTCTATGTTTCTGATTGCATATACAAATGACTGCTTAGAAACTCATAACTTCAACCAAAGGCTAGAACTGAAACAAAAAGTAACTATATACTGTTTAAAATTTAAGGTCCAAATACAATCAAGATTCTGAGAATTTGTTAATTTTACAAATATTTAGAGACTTTGTGAACACAGAGGTAAAATAAGATATTTAACAAATATAAGAAATTGTTCCCTAAATTACTGGAATTCTTAATAAATATCAATAATAAAGATGAAAAATAAATCATATTTGTCACAAATTTATAAAATTCTTAAGTTAGATTTCAAATATTTAGACAACTCCTATTGGGAGTATTCCTCAAAAATTAAGAATGAAGATTTCTATGAAGAATACAAGAAAATAGTATTAAAATATATAGATAAAACCACGTCTTCATTATACTCGAAATTTTTCACTTGGAAATTCTTACACTGAGCTTTTGTCATGCCTAACAAAATTATAGCTATGTGTAAATCAAATACAATTAAATGCTGGAGATGTGACTCTGAAATAATAGCTGATTGGACACACACACACACACACACACACACACACACACATTTATATATATATATATATATATATATATATATATATATATATATATATATATATATATATATATATATATATATATATATATATATACGAATGTGAAGTCATCTCCCCTTTTTGGAAAGAAATGAATAACTTCATTCAATCTATGTGGTCAAATAGATGTAATATTTCTACATCTTTAGCTTTATTTAATGCTCCAATTGCTGAGATCATTTCAAAAAGTCAAGTGCCTCTTCTTTGATCTTGCTATAGCCAGAAAAGTAATTACTAAAAATTGGAAAAGTAAAGTTATCCCATCTAGTGTTGAATTTATTAGTATTGCAAAAATTGTTTGCAGTAGGAATTGCATACTATAGAGATGAAAAATTCTAATATTACACATTCATATAAAATTTTGGCTTAAACTTAAAGACTTGCTTGAAAAATATTAATTGTTGTTTATATGTATAACTTTGATATATTGATCAGCTGTGGACCTATGTAAATAGTTATTTGTTTTATAATTGTTTTGTGTATCTATTGTTTTAAAACAAAATAAAACAAATTAAACAAAAAATAAAATACTCAAAGCACCATATCTTGAACAGATCACTAATATTAAAGATAGAAAGGTCACAAACAACAGATAATGCTGCAACAGTATTAGCGCTGTCACTACCAAGCATCTTGTCTTCTTTCACTATATCTGTATCACAATTTAAAGTCTCATGCACTGAATTCCTATTCCTGACTTGCTTGTCTTAACTGTCTTCACAGTATGACAACCACACTTTTCACCCTGCTAGAATAAGCCTTGTAACATGGCAATTATGATATCTCTGGCTCACTGCTGTAATGAACTGTGCTGTCATACCCCGGAAGCACTAGAACGCTTTCCCACCCCATCTTCCTATGTATGAAGAAAAAGCATCTCTCTCAATTGTCACTAGAACAGTTAGTGGGCAGTTACAAAAGAAATATAGTACAAATGATGCTTTACAAACCCAGTTTAAATGTTGATCTTAATGACTTAAGAATTTCCAAAATAAGGTACAGTTTGATTAAAGATGGAAGGCAAGTATGATTAGAAATGGAGCAAAAGTGGCGCAACAAATTAAAAGCATCCCTCCAAATCCTCTACAACTGAGAGGTAGGGTGACAAGGTAAGAAGAAGAAGGAAGTGGAAAGTAAGAGGGTTAGGGCAGACAGCAGGTGCTCACAAACAAACACAAGACAGACGTGACTGACAGCAGAGGTGCTGACACAGTGAGAAAGGGGGACCAGAATTGAGAAGGAGACATCAGACAAACAAAAGGTGTACAGTGGTGTTTAGAAGTTTTGGACAACAGAGGCTAACATAGGCACAGAAGGGAGGGTAACACCTACATGGAGGATTGAATGGAGTCATACAACTGCCATCCCTGCCAGCCGCAACCCAGTGGGAGTTTGCTTGCCACCCTGGGCTCCCACATTTGTTATTGTTGGGGACAACAGCCTAGTGTCTGGTGCAGGGCTGGCTCACTGGCATGTCCCCTGCAACTGCTGCTTGAGGTGTGCATGTGACTGTGGCAGCCTGGCCTGCAGATGTTGTGGATGTTGATGCCATGTGTGTGTGTGTCTGTTGGGGGAGGAGTGACATGCCTTGCTGAAGTGTCAGATGCAAAACTAGATGCTGTTGAATATAACTGCAAAATAAGTGCAGAAAATCAAAATAAATAAAATAAATGTAATAGAAAGGATAGTAAGAAAGAAAGTGTGGGAAAGAGAAGTACAGATATAATGAGAAAAGTTTGCTCGTATGCAACTTTTCTGTTAATGTTATAGGTACTGTACTCAAAAGAACAACACCAACACCAAATGCTCACTGAACTCACACTATACAAGCAATGGGGAAATCAAGCCTACAGCCATTAGTGCATGCAGTTGGAAAACCAATGCCTTAACATGTTGAGCTACTTTTCCAATCTCACTGAAGCTTCTAGACAAAGAAAGTCATAACATGACAGAGTCAGACTGCTACCAATGAATGATGAGAGTTAGCACAGACCCGAGAGTACAGGATACAATGTACTGTGGCAAGCTACTAGTATAAACTGTGAATGTATGGAAGGGAAAGAAAGTATTCTGAGAAATGGAATGGGGAGAAAAATACACACACGCACACACACACACACACACACACACACACACACACACACACACACACACACACACACACACACACACACACACACAAAACACAAGAATGTTGAATTTCGGTTGAACGATTTCTGTGTTGCCGAACATTACTTGAGCAAGACAGTTGATATCAGTGAATGCCGCTGTGCATTGGCTGATACACCTCAATGTTAGAAGTACAGATTGCGGTACAGTGCGGACTGGGAAATCCATCCCTTTCGTCACTGTAGTGTGATCTTGGAGATAGAATATATATTTAGCAGGGGGTGTGGGGGGGTGCCCCCCACAGGGGGTGTTGGGGGGCTTGCCTCCTGCAAAACAGTGAATTTGCAGGGTAGGAGCTATACTTACCTTAGCTCCTATGCGAACATCCAGTTTGCTATTTCTATCTAAATGTTGAATCTTCTGAATTTGTTCATTTGATTTGACATTTAGACCTAATTAGTATTCATGGAGTCGACGTTCAGAATGGAATTTGTTTTGCATTTCGACATTTTGATAGTAAACTATATATATATATATATATATATATATATATATATATATATGTATATATATGGATCCCTATCATATGATAGAAACCTCATTTGACTGAGACCATAAGACTGAATTTTCAAAAGACTGAAAAGTCACTTGACTGAAAGCCATAAGACTGAAACACATAATACTGAATTTCAACATACTAAATTGTAAACTGGACCATATAAAACCAGACTAGGTGGGGGACTACACCCCCACACCCCCCCTAACTATATATACTAACAACAGGATTGCACTACAGTGGGGAAAAGGGCCTATACCTTTCACTTAGCTTACATCTACATGCTGGCATTACTATGTCTTCTTCCCCACTGTAGTGCGATCCTGGAGTTAGTATATATAGTCGGGGAGTGTGGGGGGCACAGCCCCCACCTAGTCTGGTTTTACATGGGCCAATTTAAAATTGAGTATGTTGCAATTAAGTATTATGGGTTTCAGTCAAGTAACCTTTCAGTCTTTTGAAATTTCAGTCTTATGGTCTCAGTCAAATGAGTTTCAGTCAGATGAGGTTTCTATCATATGACTGGGCTCCATATATATATATATATATATATATATATATATATATATATATATATGGGTCTACCTGAAAAGGCCAAATTCCCACATTACCAAATGCAACATGACCGAAACCTCAAATGAACAAACACTCGGAACACTGGAGTTTTACTGTGGGCAAAGAACCACTTGACCACCATAGTGAACATTGCCCTTTCCCCACTGTAGTGTGATCTTGGAGTTGGTATTCAGTTAGAGGGGGTGGGAGGCCGTGCCCTCCACATCAGTGGGTTTTGATTTGCTTTGGTGTGTGTTTTTGTGGTGATGGACTAGTGGTTAGTTTCCTGGAGTTCCTTATCTGTGTTCCAAGTGTTCGTTCATATGTGGTTTTGGCAATGTTGTCTCAGTCATGGTCCCTATCAGTTGATGGAGTTTTCAGAAACTCAAACTCTTTATGGTCGAGACCATATGCCTGAGTTTTTGAAAACCCAAAGCTTTTGAATGAAGATCATGGTACAGCAAGGATCTGGAAATGCACCCTTTTCCTCTCTGTAGTGCGGTCTTGGAATTGATATATATAATTTGCAGGGGGGTGTGGGCTTTCTTTTTTTTTTGATGTTCGAGTTTTCAAAAACTCAATCGCATGGTCTCTTCAAAATTTTTTTTGAGTTTCTGAAAAGTCGATCATCTGACATAGACCTATATCTATCTGTCTACCTATATAGATAAAGAATTATAGATATAGTTTTCATAACTCTGCACAGACCCACCCCAAATTCCAACTGATGTTATAAGATACCTGCAACCACCAGCACATGTAATGTTAAAGTCAATGCCTTAATATTTTGAGCTAGATGTACGGTACCACCAAAGCTTGCATGCACACAGAAGTATTTCATTAAATAGTCATACTGCTATACTTGGACTATGGAATTTTGCATCAATTGGACCAAACCTATACTCTGACAGGCTGCAGCTGTAGTAAGTCAACAGATTCACAAACTTTACTGCAACAGGGTTACTTCTTCACAGTAATGTTGGCATATAAACCTGTACTGCATGAAGTAAGTGTATTCACCCTGGCTTCTCCAAGGTACTCCATCCTCCTCCTTGCAGCTGCTGATTCCCTGCTATAGCTTCTAGGACTATGGAGAAACAGGAGTGTGTAAGATATGTGGATGGCACAAACTGGTCATTTGTATATATAGGCAAGAGAAAGATTACTCACAGTACATTGGTGACACTTCAGTTCTATCCTCAGCCTCCCCCCGACAAGTAGGTTGGGAAGACATCAGCACATGCTGCCACAATGGTAATGACATTGCTATCCTGTGCTTGGGATGCCCATTGCATGGGAGAGAGCCTGCACTAAAGCATTCTAGGTATGAGATTTTACTGAGGGCCTTCATACCCCTCCAGTAGCTATCAGCTGTAGTTACAGTGACAGAGGAAGAGGAATATTTTACATTCCTCTATGCAACACCTCATTTTCCTGAAATGTGCACTTTCTTCTCCCTTAGAGATCATGTCTAGAGTCAGAGAAACATGGCAGGTCCTTCACAGCCACACCCATATTCCATTTTGCCATGTGGTGTGCAAACTCAGGCACCTTATCTACATGACCCATGGTGGGACATCCCAATAAATGAATTGTATTTTTGAACACTGCACTATAGGATGTGAGGCATGGTAGCCTTATCTCAATCCTTATACACCAGAATACAGGGTTACTGACATTACTTTTGTATCAGGAAAAAAATGTTTGCTTGGCATGGGACAACAGCAGGTAGGCCATCAGTTAAGCCAACTCTGACAGAGACAGAGGAGTTTCTGGCCTTTTTCAGTGACAGTAACATCTCCACAGTCCTACAATGTGGTGCTGGACCTTGAGGCAGAGCTTCATCATTCTCCATGCATAGCCATTGGAGATGCCACAGATAGATAGTAGTCTTCCTATATAATAGTTCATTTACTTTGCCTTGCCCCATTAGTAAAACTGTCTGCTTTCAGATATACAAGAACATTGGGGATTCAGTCTGCACACTCATCTGTGTAAAGTACATTATTTAAGTGTTTTATTTATTTATTTATTTATTTTACATTTGTTGACTGGGCTAGTCTAACTGGATATATGTCCATTTTCAGTAGAGGCCCGGGGAGAAAAGCTCCACATAAAACAGATAAACACGCAAAGCATTAAGAATTCAGTTACAGAACATAAAACCTCAGATGCAGATAGCTTTGCAGACAAAAACAGGTGTTTAAGGTAATTTAGCAAACATGATGGAACAGAAAAATAGAACAAAAATAAGATAAGATAATCCTTTGTGTTTTTTTTTTTTTTTGTGAACACTGTGGGAAGAAAGTCTTCAGAAGGATATAGGAGATTCCCATCTAAAAGTTATGAGTTAGGAACAGAAGAACAGAGTAGTTAAAAACAGGATTGGGAGATAGCTTTGCAGACAAAAACAGGTGTTTAAGGTAATTTAGCAAACATGATGGAACAGAAAAATAGAACAAAAATAAGATAAGATAATCCTTTGTGTTTTTTTTTTTTTTTGTGAACACTGTGGGAAGAAAGTCTTCAGAAGGATATAGGAGATTCCCATCTAAAAGTTATGAGTTAGGAACAGAAGAACAGAGTAGTTAAAAACAGGATTGGGAGAGTACGTAGAGGGGGAGAAACTCATTTTGCTCGATACCAGCAGCATTACTCCATCTGATTTAACTGGATGATTCTTGTGCGGGGTTATACTTACACATGGTATTGTGCTTTGCAGTATTCAGAGATGACTCTGTCTGGCACCACCCTGTGGAATTGCCACTGTCTGATGTTAGAAGCTCTGCAACCTCTGATGATAATGATGATGAGCATCTGGCATGGTCAGGGAGTCCACTGTGTATGGGATCCCCTCTACAGACCACAGACACATTCCCTGTGCCTACAGAAACCCAGGAGACATACACTATATAAGAAGGCTAGGTTACTGAAGGCATTGCAAGTCAGAGCAATGTGGCAGCTCTTTCATGGCATTTGTCAGAATCTTTAAGAAGATCCACTGGGCAGGAGAATACATAAAGATGCTCATTGGAAACATGGTTACTATCCTCCTCCTCAAACTGCTGTGTGAATGGCTTTGACTCAACAAATGTGCAGGGACATCATGGAGGCACAGGGTTGTACCAGCTATTTCAGATTTAGTAATGCTTATGCATGGTGTGTGAGATGACCAGGAGTGCATGTCCCATATGTGTGATAGTTTTCACAGATTAAATCCTGTACTAGAACATGCCATGACCTCACATGTTCAACTGCCATATATCAGGTACAATCCATGAAACCATTCCACCACTACTTCCAGAAGTGGTAGCCGTTGTGACCATGGATAGCCTAGATCATGGTCATAGAGTGCTCAGCAGACACACAATTACACTAACCACAGCCCCCTGTATGTCACACATCAAGAGACACCGGCCTTTCCGAAAGCATTTTAGGTTAAAGCCGTACACACACACACACACACACACACACACACACACACACACACACACACACACACACACACACACACACACACTCCCCAAGCCACTGCACACAAGTGCAGTCTTGGTTTTAATTGTCCACAGCAGTCACACATTTCCCTGTGAAAGACATCCACATGTGTGCTCCCTCCACCACCTGTGCAAATGATAAGTGTGGCCTGCCCTCTGCATATTGTTTCTTGGGTTGCCTATGTTGGATGCATAGTGTGGCCAGCCTCTGCATGGGTAATAACAGCCTAGTGCTGAATCTGCATGCTTCACTTTTACTGTTGTGTATCTGCTTTACTATGGGCCAAAGCTATGTGCAAGCTCTTTGTGCCTCTTTGCCATTGCCATGGCATACTGCACCCACCTCTGTTTAGGATGTTCATCGCCTGCTATTGTTAACTTCACCAATTCTTCATCTGGCTCTGCCTCCTCTGCCTGGAGTGCTGAGGGCTGCTCCTCCTGCCACTGCCCTCCATGCTGTAATTACCTCCCAAGTGTGATACTGAGTAACATTTAATGCACTGAAAACAATTTTGCTCATGTGCCAGGATCATACTGCAGGGCACCACCAGATGAATCCAGACACCAAAATCAGACCTTAAGCAACCCCAACACATATACTACAATGTATTTTGCTTGCAATAAGGCATAGTTGTACTGTTTCCTCATTCTGGAGATTTCTGATAGGTGTCATCATCCAGGGTTCCAAGGTATATCTGGCATTGCCAATAAGATGCTCCTGGGAAAGCCATCCCTTATAAACCATTGAGCAGGTCATAGGTGTGCCAGGTGTAGGAGTCATAATAACTGCCTGGATGGAAATAAAAGACACATTGTAGATGATACCTTGTGTATTATCTACCACCTGGTATTTAATGAAGTGATACTCTTTGTGGTTCATGTGTTTTATCCCCAGGTCCCAAGATGGGGCCTTTATTTCAGTATGGGTGTAGTCTTTGCTCATAGCACTTTTGGAAAATGGTCTATATCATATAAATCATGCATGTTGTTGACTCTCTTTTCTGAGGTACATGCAGATCACATACGCTCTCCCACAAGCAGCCATGGTGTATTCTTGAGGATGATGATACCTGAGATACATCTGTTGTGTCCATCTTTGGTCACAGAAAGGTCACTGTGGCTAGAATATGTAAACCTGCACATACTTTACTATCCTGTTAGCTAGATACTCCTCTTACAGATGCAGACTGACTGATGTTGTGGCACCTTCTAACATATTTCCAAGCTCTATAATCAGGAACATGGAGATTTTAACATTAGTGTTAAAGCTCTGTGTTGCACATTTTATACATTTTTGAATTGCTATATGTAGATCTGCCTCAGTTACATACTTGATGAGGCTCATTTTAATAATGTTTCTCATTACCATCTGATTACATGGCCATTAGCATATACCATAGCCAGCTCTGCTGCTTTGTATACAACTTCTGTGTGGCCACACATTACGCAAAATCATGTATGACAATGCAGCCAAGTTTTCTGAAGCCCGCCGTACAGCTAACATGCAGATGCTTTTTATCACTTTCATGAGTTTAATTACTTCACATACTAGATTATATTTGTTTATTCATTTCATTTTTGTTTCATGAGTTTAAATTACTGCACATTCTAGATTTTATTTGTTTGTTCATGAAATCTGTGTGCTTTAAAATATGTCAAACAATATGTATTGGAGCTGTAGTTTATTATGAAGTAACAGTTATATAATTAAAAAAACATTCAAATTAATTGATGTAAGAAATGCACGCATACATAATTATATACTTATGAATTACACTATAAATAGTTGAGGGAAATTCTTAGTTTATCCATATTTTGATGCTTGAGTTTGGTCAGTTGATTGGATAAGCCACAATGTACAGTTGCTATCTGAGGCACAGGATCCCAATCTAAACTAGTTTTCTAGAGTGTAGATTCTTTCCATTATTTATACATTGTGACATTAACTCTGAAAAAAGTAATGAAAGATGTATCATGGGACTAATCGATCAGGACACTTGGGAACCTTCAAACACTGGAGCTGTCTCATTCTGCATGCATCAACTCTCAGCCTAGAAGATTGTTTTGAGAAGGTCACCAAAGCAACGGATGAAGATAAAAATGGTGCACACCACATACCTCAACTTGGGCAAAGCTTTTGACACAATTCCCCACCTATACATATTAGAAAAGCTAAATAAACTGGTGGTAAAACCCCTATGTCACTCACTGGATTGCCAACTGCCTCACGGATATGATGCAGGAAATCAAAATAAGGGAGGCTGCCTCCATAAGCAGACCAGTGGAGTCCCCCAGGGATCTGTGCTGGGACCTCTCCTGTTTGCCATCAACTTTTCTGAAGTAAAATTCAATAGCAAAGGGTTCTGGCTGACTAAGTTTACAGATGACTGCAGGCTAGGTGCAGTTATCACATTCATCTCAAATGTCAATATTTGTGTAGAATGTCAAGATGTTTTGCCTTGTATTTTCAGTTTGTTTCTCTTAAAATATGTAACTTCCTTGCAAATTACTGAGGACTGAAGTCACTAAATAATGACAGACATATGACTTTTATTTTAGCAACATTTAAATTAATAAGAGCAATATTTAAAATATGACACTATTTTTGAGCTTTTATCCCACATTAATTTTGGCTTTGGCCTGATTTCTGGAGCTAAGAGGTTGAGAGTCACTGAATCTGCAAAATACTTATCCCAAATAAATAACTGGTGCCAAAATCATGGACTGAAACTAACTGCCAAAAAATGCATTATTGTATCCTTTGGGATGTCATCTACTCCAGGGAATTACCACATTGATAATATACCTCTATGAGTTGACCCAGTGTTTCAGGATTTGGGAAGTTACCTAATTTTTGACCAATCTGTGTCCATTGTTGTAAGAAAGTCTTTTTTTAATTTCTCCAAGTATTTTGGGTTTCTAATACCATGACAGGAATGGACCCCATTCCTAAGTCAAGGTATAATTAACGTGTATGAAATTAGTATTGTTTCAGTCTTTGATGTTAGCCAGAAATGCTCATTGCAGCACCCGCAATGTGGCCAGTAATGACTCCTGCAATTCATATGGAATTACATGCATTAGTAACATATCTAAGTATGATTGTAGATTCTTTTTTATAAGACATGTTGCTCCTACTATTACTATAACTGTCTGGGTATCTTTCTTCCACATTGCCCTCACTTCTTTCTGCAAATCCTGGTACTTTATGACTTAGTGTCTCTCTGTACATAAGACACTGTAGTCACTGGATGTATCAATTTCACTGATCAATACTTTTGCCTTCTTTTCATGGACCACTATATTTGGTTCTCTCACATCTGTTTTTTGAACTGTTGGTAATGGATGATCCCATGTGATATAAACTTCATTTCCTATGATGCTTTGTGGCTCATGTTTCCAGTGTTTTCACTTACTTCAATATTATAATGTTTGCACAATCCTCAATGCAACAATCTTGCTACATTGTTATGCCTTTTAGTATACAGTCCTTCCTCCATTAGTATATCATAACCAACAGCAAAATGTGTAACTGTTCCCAATTCTGTTTTACAAAACCTACATTTGTCTGTTTCTCCCACATGTTCAATGGACTTTGTAAACCAACATGTACGTAGTCCACTATCTTGAGCTGCCAATATTAATCTCTATCTTTTGGTTTAAATTCACCTTTCCTTAACCATTCTTGCATTTGATCCTGATCAACATGAGATTGTTCCAAGAGTATCCTATACTTGCAAATATATTTATGCATTTTCCACATTTCCTGCCTTCTCATCTGATCTTTCACCTTATATTCTTTCCTTTTTTTTTTTTTTTTTTTGACACATTCAGTTGCTACCTGATTTTTATCTACTTCTGGTTTGATTTCCATTCCTGCTTGATGCTGATATGTTTCTGCTAAACTAAGCAGGGAAGTCTTCTTAGACTTGTTCTCCTCATGTTTAAAAACTTTCACTACATTTGGGTTTTGTGAGGTCGACAGATATGTATGCAGTACCACTATCGCAGATCTATACATGTAATCAGTTTCGAGGAGGCCCATACCTCCTTCAGAATGGGGGATATATAGTCTTGGTATGCACTGATTTATAAATCATTTGATGAGCATGAATAATCCTTGTTTTCCTGTCCAAACTACTGAACACCTTTTGGAGCCAGTCAGTCACTCCAAAACTGTAAGTTAGGACAGGAAGAGCAAACTGGTTTATAGCCTGGACTTTGTTCCTAGATATCAATGCTGTTTTTAGTATTAATTTAAGCCTTTTTTAAATATTCCTTACTGAGATTTATTCACATTTGTTCATGTTTTACTGTTGATCCTTCAACAGTTCCCAAATATTTACACACTCCCTCTTGCTCAAGTTCCTTTATATCTATATATATATATATTTTTATCAAGACCAAATGACATTCTTAAATCATCTGAAAAAGTTTGGACAACTTCCAGATGTCTTTTCAGTTCCTCATCTGACGAACTATACAGTTTTAAATCATCTACAAAAAGAAGATGAGAGGTCTTTATATTTTATTGTTTTCTGGGAGGGATATTGTAACCATGTCCTAATCTGTTAAGTAGACAGTTTAATGGGTTAAGGGCAAGACAAAAGAGCAGCAGTGTAAAAGAGTCACCCTGGAATATCCCTCTTTGAATTTTTATCTCTGAAATAATAATTTGTCCTTTATTGTGGCTAAACTACAGAGTGGTTTGCCACTGTTTCATGGTCACTGTAATGTAATCGATAAGTGTAGGGTGTATCATACATTTTTAAGCACTCTTTTATCCATGAATGTGGGATACTGTCAAATGCTTTTTTGTAGTCTATCCATGCCATGCTTAGATTTTCCCCTTTGTACAATTCTACATTATAACTTTATTTAACAACAAATGATCCTTTGTCATTCTATATAGTACTGCTTATAAGCTAAGAGATTGTCCCCTTGTACTCAGCCATCATTAGGCCAATTACTGAATATAATGCCAGATACATGCAACAACTGGAATGTCCACAGAGCTACCTTACTAAACGGATACAATGTCTAAACAACATGTCCTACATGGACCAACTCAAAGCAAGGTATCCTACAGACTGCTAAGAGCTGACCTGTGTCTGGCATGCAAAGCATCCTATGACCTTGTACTGATGGATTTACTGCACATCAGCAAGTCAAATGGCATCAGAAATACTCAGTCTAGGGATCTAAGCCTCTCCTGCAACTTCAACAAAATGAGGTGGAGGGACAGTTATATCTCACAAAGGGTACTGCTGCACTGGAACAGACATCCCATCCACATAAAACAAAGTTAATCCCTGTCCACATTCAAGCACAACTTAGATCTATGGATGAGAAACAGAAGATTTACCCCAGGACTGCCTCGTTCTACTAATGGACAGAGGCCTTTCCTAAATGCTTTATCCCATGCACGGGCCTCCTCAAATTATCTATGGTGTGATCCCAGTTATTTTCATTAGGGGTAGTATATAATTATCGACCATGGGATAAGTAAGGCCAATATCTAACCAAATGGGATACGTTATTTTGAACACAAAAAGGGAAAATGACTAGGCTTAAAATGTCCCCCAAGGGCAGCTAACCTAGTACTTACCTATAAACCTGTGAACCTGTAATGACCAGTTTGATAAACATGTTAAAAATCTCTGAATATGCTTTTCTAGATTACAAATTGCTTGTCTGACTGAATCACTGAAATAAACATGTATTGCACATAATGTGTGTGTGGTGAGTAAATGAAGCTCAGCCTTAGCAAGCTGATTTTACTTGCATTACTTATGTAAAGTAATAATGAGTATGTTATAATGCAATAGTCCACTAGATGGCACTATAGACTTTTAGAAACTAAAAAAATGTTTATAGAGTGGCTGTTAGAAAATACAAAAGACTGAAAGCTGCACACATGCTTGTACAAAATTAAGTCATTCTCATACCTCTCAGCCTCTAGTATATGAACTCTGTACAAAGCTACAAATAATGGGGAAACAAAGTCCCAAAAATCAGGAACAGATTTTAAATATTGCCTTTATAAACTTAGAAAGTTGCCAGAATAAACGGTTTTGCATTAGCATGTTGAAGGATATCAAATGTAATACTAAAACATCTGTCACAATTTAGTGGCTTCAATCATAAATAATTTGCCAGAAAACTATGATTTTTATAAGGGACAGAACAAAAATAGGAGGCAAAAATCTGGACATCTGGACAATAAATTCTAACTAATTTCACTGTCAGGTTTAAATTCTTCCCCATTTCATTGACAGATATCTTTAAAAAAAATTACTCAGACAGTCAATTCTTGGTATAAGTGAGCTCTGATACCTCTAAACCTCTTAGAGCAAGAAATCTGGACCAAGGCCCCAAAATAGGGGCACTTTTTAAATATTGCTCTTGCAAACTTAGAAAGTTGAGAGAATAAGATTTACATTAGCATGAATTTTCTGACAGATATGAAGTCTGAAACTCAAATGTGTGCCATTATTTTCTGACTTCATTCCTGAATTATTTGCAAGTGATTTGTCAGAAAAACCACAATTTTATAAGAAACAGATCGAAAATATGAGGCAAAATTCTGGGCATTCTGCAAAAAATCTGGACATTTGAGAGGTATTCACAAACTATTATTTGAACTGATAGCCTGTAAACTACCTGTAGGTGTGTGTGTGTGTGTGTGTGTGTGTGTGTGTGTGTGTGTGTGTGTGTGTGTGTGTGTGTGCTCAACTTCGACCTTGAATAGGATGAAACAGGTTTTGGAAAATGAATGAATGCATGAATACATTAATAACATTTTTTGGGGGGTTAATGAAAATTGAATGCAAAGGGTAATCAGATACCTCAGGAAGTTTTATTTGTAGTGAATAGATGCAGAAGTTCAAGAGTATTGGAAAAACAATTTACAATAAGACAATGGGAAGATATATGCATGCCTCCTAAGTACGCAACCAAGTCCAGAAGGTTTACAATCTTTGCTTAGAAATGTTTGCATAGGTATTTTTATACCCCAAGTAGACTTCAAAGAATTTTTCCACAGGTAACTGAGAACATATGTTTTGGAAGTGTAATGAGCTGGCAGATTTAAAAAAAATACCCTGCAGAGTACTCTTATTAGAAATACTGGGTGAGCAAATGCCTGTAAGTAAGGAAGTGATTCTTTTGAGCTGGGATACAAGATCTGAATTGACTAGACACAGTAAGGTCTTATTAAGATTATTTATGTTGGCTGCCAGAAAAACAATTAATAGAAATTAAAAATCAAAGTCTACACCAACTGTATTTGAGGTATTGATTAATATAAAAGAGATAAAAGAAGTGGAAGAGGGATCTTCAGAAAAAGGAAGGAGCAAATTACATAGAAGTAAATGGAAATTGTGGGAACAATACATGCACAGTAATGTTCAGGAGGAGGAGTGAGGTTTAAGGGAAGGGAGGAATTCAATAATTTTTGTAATGTTGGACTGATGAAATTATATGTGATGTATATTGTTAACTGAACAAATATCTTGAAATTGATTTATCATATTTTATGAGAGGTCTGGGAACTTTGAGAATGTTGGCGAGTCAGTTAACTACACTGAAGCGGACAATTAGAATTCACAGCGCTTGTGTAGTTTTTTTTCACAGCTCATGCTAGCAGTCACTAAACCACACAGCAAAAGAGGTATTCATTACTACTCACAAGAAATTTAACTTTCATACCATATCAATATGTAATTCCCCACCACCACCGCCTGATAAAGTAAGAACATATCACCTCTGTTTCCATCCATCCAGAACCACATTTTCCCATTTTTGCACATGGGGTTGGGGTTTCACTTCACCAGTGACAATCATCTAGAGCCAAGGTTTACAACACCTGGTGGCTAGCCCTGCCACAGTAGTATCACCTCTCCTTCTCTTTCAAAACTTTCCACACTGATTGCATCACTCCAATTAGTTTTACAAAGTGACTGGCTTACATATAATCTGCTATTAATCTTCCGTGAATTGGTTCAGATTTCAGTTTGGTGGAATTATTTAACAACAAATTAACCTTTATAAACCCATGATCACTGCACATCGATGGCAGTAAAACTTGAAATTAATTAAATGTCATTAATAAAAATGACTAGTATATTCCATCCTCTGGTACTCTGGTAGGTTTTTACCATCTGAAGCAATTGTTGTTCCCTGAACATACATTGTGAATACTTTTCTCACTATTAATATTATTCCAGTCTGTTTCTGCTAAATTTAAGTCCCCAACCACTATTATTCTTACCTCCTGTGTTTCATGTAAGAAATGTATGAATTCCTCTAGGTCATCTGCACTAGAATTTGGTGGTCTATACACCCCAACAATTGTTATATGATCTAGGGTTGTCTTTATCGTTACAATTACACAATCTATAGTATTGGTATAATAATCACAGGTCTCATAATTATCTTTAATCTGTATCAAAACACCTCCATCTGATTTTTTGTTAGAATGTTTGTTACAGTAAAATTATTTATACCCTGAGAAAACTGCTTTTCAGTCATTGCTGTTTAACCATGTTTCACAAACAATAACAGCATCAGTCTTGTGGGAACATAGCAAATTTTCCAATAAAAAAAAACAGCTTTACTATTAATTCTCCTTGCATCAACAACCATCAGAGATGCATCAGGTTACTGTCTGTGAAGTGTTAAATTTTCTTCCTGGTAAAAAAACTGCCTTATTTTTTTCAAATATTACAAAAATATGTCTGCTGCAAAAATTCTCTTCCCTGATCTTGATAAGTGCACGCCATCCTGCCTGAACACATATGTGCCCAAAATTAAGCTTGGATGCAGTACACATTTCTATTTTTTAAAACAAGACATGTTTTTCATGTAGGTATTCCACAAAAATCTATTCACTCACAGTGATCTGTGAAAAATATGTCCTAACACCTGTACAAGCTATTCTATCTAAGAGAACTGTAAGTTCCCTACTAAAAGTCAGAGTGTCCCTGCAGATGAGATCATTTGTGCTGACATGAACAAAAACAGATCTATACTTCCTTACAATAAGACATTCTAAGGCCTGCTTCACATCCTCTATATTTTCTCCTGGTAAGCATAGCACTATTCAATGTTCATTATCTTCTCTGCAAAAATATCATCTCCTCTAATAACTGAATAGCCAATTCAAAGAATATCTTTTCTAACCAGATCTGAAGACTCTTGCACTTCTAATTCAGTAATATTTGCTCTATCAGTTGTTACAAAGGAATGATCTTCACCACAATTACTCCTATTAATCCCACTGTTTTCATTGCTTATTACATTTGTAGGCATACAGTTCTCATCCATCTGGCTTTGTACATCCACAGACTTTGCCATGTTGTCAGTGTCTGGCTTTCTCCTTTTTATCTTACAGTAATGTTCTAGAGTCTGTCCACATTCAATTTTGATTTCTTCCTTTTCACCTGCCCCTTCCCTCATTTTTCTACCTTCTCTTTTGGAAAAATGATGCCTTTTTCTGTACACTGAAGGTTTTCTGATAGAAACATATTATCATTCCCTGTAATCTGTGTGTTACATAACAAAGCAGTGCCCTTTTTAGTATGTATTCTCTTTACTTTCTTTAATTTTCAAACATTTATTATTTTTTTCTTCTTTGTTAGACTGCGGTGGTGGTGCTGCGGCAGCGTTGTCACCTCACAGTAGACGTTGTCCTGTTCGATTCTCAGCTAGCGCATTTTCTGTGTGGAGACGTGTGAATGGGCATACCTTCATTGAAGGTTGTGCGTCAGGGCCGCAACTCGGCACGTAAAAATCTACTGCCAATCATTAGCGGACTGGAGTTCCGCTGTGGCGACCCCTAACTGGGAAAAGCTGAAAGACACAAACACACTTCTTTGTTATTTCTGTGAACTTCATTTCTTTATTTTTTTATTTCCTTCTATATGCTCTGAATCATCAGAGTGCTAAATGCTTGTATCCAGAATTCAGAGTTGTCAGTGATCTTTACAGAAAATAGACACATCCTTTCCAAAATGTGTTGGATTTGCTCTTTGCTTAACATTATTTCTCTTATCAGCCCAGTCATTAATATATGTAACAACAGTTCTCCATGCTGTGCCAATTGCACAAGTGCAATCATCATCAGTAAGTCTAGATTTACTACTAATAATGGTAAGCAAATCATCCAACTTTTGACACGAGGAACACAGACCACCAGTGTTACCAGGTGTTACCTTCAAATATACATAGCACTTATTACATTGTAAGAGGTATTTGTGCTTCAGCAAATCATTAATGACATACTCATTTAAGGAATCCATATTCAGCTTCAAATGAATAAAAACATTATAAAAGAAAAGAATAATCAAAATCAGTTATCACAGAATTCAAATAGAACTTAAATCAACTTGTATGAGAAAAATCACACAAACAATAAATTAAGTAAAGTTGTTGCTGTAACGGTACAAATTGTGAAAGTCACACAAAAGCTGGAATTCATTTACATCATGTGCGAATGCACACAGCAGCTTCTGCTCACTACCACTCACAGCCACAACTCTTTTTAACAGTAAAGATCAACAAATCACAGACCAAGACAGAATTGTTTAGATAGGCTTAGGATGATGATTGCTAAGGGGTCTATGGGGGGACAGTGGTGAATAATTTCCCCTTTGTCATACCTTTCAACTGTCCAGATTTTTACAGAATGTCCAGATTTTAAGCGCAGATTTTTGGTCTGTTCCTCACAAAATATGTGGTTTTCTGGCAAATCACTGGGGTGATCTGAGGACTGAAGTCAATAAATAATGACATACATTTCAGTTTCAGACTTCATATACTTCTGAATAATGCATGCTAAGACAAATCATGTTACTCTAGTAACTTAAGTTTATAAGAGCAATATTTAAAATCTGTCCCTATTTTTGGCCTTTGTCCCCCCATTATGTCAGGCTTTGTCCAGATTTCTTGCACTAACAGGTGGAGAGGTATGCGGCCTTTGTAGAATCCAGGGTCACACTGTACCTTCACATCATTTCTCCATGTTGTATGTTTCCTGAATTAGTTGCAAATTTGTTTGCAACTACTGTGAAATGCCATGTCTTTTAACACTATTAGAACACAGTTCTTAAAAACGTTTATCTGTTATGCCATCTATGACCTCATATTCCAGTTAATATTTGAACAGTCATTTCTTATCTGTAAAATCAATAAATATGACATTCAAAATGCAAACAGGTGGATACTATAATCAGTGTGCTGAATATCAGTATCACTCATAAAGGTATAGTTAAGGCAGGGGGAAAGAGGGCAGCTGCCCTGGGCATAAGATGATAGGGGGTGTGATTGTCAAATGGCAACCAGCAGTTGTTTAGTACCATCATTCAGAAATGATTCTATTACCATATTTTCCATTAACAGTTGAAGTATTAAGGTACTTTCTGGGTGGTATGAAGGTATAGCAAGCCACTTCCTATTTTACAAGCAGTTTGCTACAATTTCCTGACCCAAAATTTTTTTTTTTGATCTCCAACTAAGAGAAGACTTTTTGATCCACAATTTAGAGCTGCAAGACGTGCCAGATCCGGGAATTGTACAGGGTGCCAGATAACTTACCTATGGTTCTAGCTTACATCTGCAAATAAGGGAAAGAAAAATAAAACATCTCAGTAAATCTTTGTAAAGTAGCAAGAGTTAGATGGGAATGTGAAAAATATATAAATGGGGAGTGACTGTCATAAAAATTATTAGATTTTTTTTTTTTTGTAAGAGCTAAGTAATAATTTCAGCAATGTGACTGTTGATATAAAACAAGTTATGAAGTTATAATACAATGAAGGAATTTTCACCAGGCTAAATACTGAATATATTATTGTGTCTAGAGTTCCATAAAATATATGTCATTTTATTGTAGAAGAAAGTTAAAGAAATTAGTATTGGATTGTTACAAGACAGTTAACTTAATTATTATTAATAGATTTTCACCAATAAAACTTTCTGAAATAAAACTAAAAGACATGCAAGCTCTTTGACTTTGAACAGCACCTTTTATGTATAAAATAAGGTCTAACTGTCACTCTCAGGTAAAACATTTTGTAATTCCCTTCTGCTTTAGCATGGGACAGGAATTGTATACACATCATACAGGTGCCATCAGACAGACTGTCTTCTCCTCAGGTTCAACAAGAATCACTTTTCAGGAAGAAGTACAGGTATCTCCATGAGTACTTCATGAATGCTCTTCTTTACTGCTGGCACCTCACCCAGAATCCTTATTCCAGGCAAACGATCCCCTGCATAGCAGGCTAGTTACTCTGAATCTGTAGTATTAGAACCCCCTTTTTAAACATCATAAATCAGTTGTCATTAATTTATCAAGATTATTGTTAATTCAGTCATACAGCTATGTTGCCTGTATCACATTCTTAAAGTAGTAGCCTTTATTTAAATCATTTAAACACCACTTTAGCAATACCCATCAACACTGTGTTACTATATATATTATACAATCATATACATAAGTATAATTTACGTAAAGCACTGCAAAGTGTGTTCCATAACAAGTCTGGTCATGGTCACTAATAAGCTCATATGATTTACTTAATGCCAATAGAATATAATACTAAGCAGAATGGTTTGTGGAAACAAATTATTTATATTATGGCAGTTTTTTTCATTGGGTTAGTTTATTTACTGATTACACAAGCATGAAATCAATTATTTAGAGGAAATGATGGTATAAATATGGCTATATGACAACTGTAAGAAACTTGTTGCTTGAGCAAAGAAACAGTTTATGCAGTATGATTTTTTGAGTCACCAGGAAAATTCATACACTGTGACCATGGCATAAAGATGATTTATCTAAGGCACTATTAGCAACTCTGCAAGGAAAAGAAACTAGTTGTTAGTTTTATAAGGAAATAATTTATACAGTGTGATATGAAGCATGAAACAGTTTATTTTCATTGACTCTGGCATTAAGGCAATTTATATAATTCAATACCAGAAATTGTGCATAATAAAAATAATTGTTTTACAAAAAAATAATTTAAGAAATGTGATTTGGGACACACTGTTCCTGGCAGACTAAATAGTTTTTCAGATTTAACTGTGGTTCAAAAGGAGCACAGAGAATAATATTTAGCATTGACATAACTTCAACAAGTATATATTAAAAAAGGCAGACAGTGGCCTTTGATGTGATAATGATTTTATCAGTGGTTTAAACTTCAGCAATTAAATAAATACTAAACCAGTTTGCATAGTTCACTGGTAGTATAAAAGGATATACCTGCTGACTTTCGACATGAGACTGATTTATTTAAGCTGTCATTGCATAGTGGCTATTCCTGGGATTTGAAACATAGTTTTGATGTGCTGTATATTCTGCACATAATGGTAAAAAAAAAAATGATAACTGTACGTGTAGGCTAACTGATTCATGGGTAGTTACTAGGCATGTGATCAACGAGACAACTGAATCACATAAGCCAGTTTCGAATTTATCCAAGAGCACTGTCTGGTTAAGTGATGTGTTCAGAGTCACACTGTAGGCAAATGAATCCTGAGGGGAATCAAACCCTGAACCTCAGGAAACAGCCTATATAATCAGGGAAATACACAATGAAAATGTAAGGTGAAGTGCTTCTTGAAATCAAGGTCTGTGGCACAACAAAGGAAGAGATGTTTGCTTCTTCTAGAAGGGATTTTGGAACACGCATTATCAAAAGAAAGTGAGTGCAAGAAGTGAGGAATAGAAAAGACAGACCAGGCTAAGAGGGAATATTAATTAGCAAAATGGCTAAGTGACCAGTTACACAGCAAAGAACAAGGAGAGGCAGTCTAACAGCTTTGTTAAAGTGACTCAGCAGATGGTACAAAAAACTATCAAGGTGAAAAGCAAAGACAGAAGGATAGAAGAAGATAGCCATCAGGCAAACTTCATAAGAGATGCCAAAAACAACCCGCTCCCTAGTCCACAGTACATCAAAGCCAGATAGAGTGAGCACTCCCAGCAGCATATAAATGAAGAAAACCCCACTGAAGCTGTACTGCCCCAGGCACAACTTATGATGTAGTAAGGACAGTATTAATTAAAATGAATCAGGGAAAGCAACAGGCTCAGGTGAAGTCACGGCAGATATGAATAAGATGTTTGGTGAGTTAGGGAATAAATGCCTGCTGAGAGCACTCATGGTGCTATGAAGAGAAAGGATTATCCCAGATGCCGGGAAAATAATCATTCCGGTGCCAGTGTATTACATCAGAGAGGACATTCTCAAAAGTAGACAGTATTGAGGTTTCAAACTACTGTCACACTACATGAAAGTGTTGGGAAGGGTAGTTGATAAATATACAGAGTAGTAGAAAGTAGGATGGGTTTGAGCATTACAGATTTAGATCAGGATGACAGCACAACTGAACCGACATTTGAAGTGAGATGGATAGTGGAGAAGAAGCTAGAAATGATGGAAGAATGCAGATGGACACTCCTAAACTTGGAGATATGACAAAGTTCCAAGAAAGCTGTGTAAGGCAGTCTTTTGAAGTCCGTGAAACACTGGTAGAATTAGTGCAGGCTGTGTACAAGGAACCAATGAAACAAGTGCAGATAGTGTTTGGTCTCACAGAGGGGTTCCCAATGGAAGTGGGAATACATCATGGTTCAGCTCTGAGTCACTGCTGTTCATCCTGGTGATGGACTACATTAGCAAACAGGTTGGAGGGGGTAGATCAATAAACTGTTGCATACAGATAATGTGGCATTACAAGCGGACTCTGAACAAGACTGTCAGCAAATGATTAGGTAATGGAATGCTAAAGTGATGGCAAATGGGATCAAACTGTGTACAGACAAGGCAGTTGTCATGGTAGCAAATTGAGGAAATCAGAAGAAGCTTAAAATGTATATAGAAAGGAAAATAGCTGAGCAAGTCATCAACTTCAAGTAAATGGGAATTGTGGTTGATGAGAAGGGAAGGCTGGAATCAGAGGTGCTGCAGCCAAACGGTGCAGTGTGTCAGGGGTAGTGTGTGACAGAAGAATGTCAAAGAGGCAGAAAAGGAAGATGTATAAAACAATGTTTTGACCAGTACTACTGTATGGCACAGAAATTTTAAATTAAAATGTATCTTACTTGTGGAACACAAATACTTAATCCCTTGGGGAAAGCATATTCTTTATACACAGCAATAAACTATTACCAGAATAAAGTGATTTTTGGAATTGTGTTTGGTTTCACCTGCAAACACGTACAGAAGAGAGTATTTGTAATTTTATTTACACGTATGGTATGTGCTGTATAACAATTGCAACGAACTCTGCTGTATGGTACACTAAAGGCTGTCCTCCACTTGATATATTCCAAAAATTAGGCACACTGAGCGTAAACGAATACACTTTTTTTCACAAAATAAAAATAAAAACATACAGATTGAGCACGCTTTCATTTCATTGACTAAGACTTCTTCAGAATCAACCGCTACCAAAAATCTCTTTGTTTAAATAACCTTCCACAGTACTCAATTGGTTGCCGTGGCAATTAATGAATTGATAATTACACCTACATAAGCTGATTTATAAATTAGTATTGCTATACAATTCATATCTCATGTAAATTCCATATAATATGTATATACAACATTGTAAATGAATAAATAAAATAATAACTCAATTCTCGAAGGCTGATTAAACTATCATAAATATAAATATGTGAAATACATCTACCAACATACAAAATACATATAAATTCATCAAAAGATTCTTCTATAAAACACACTATAAGGAAAGTGAATTGAAGAGACGAAGTATAATCAACCCACCTTTGCAACAGGACATCCACAATTTTGAAATGTGTACCCTTAACATGGTTAGGGATGAATATGAGAAGAGAAATAGGTTGAAAAACAATCTCACTGAGGAAGAAAGTGAAATTTTGCAACAACTAAATAATAATAGTAGAATAAGGGCTATGAAACCCGATAAGGGGGCAGGTGTGGTTCTCATGGATTGTTGGGACTATACTAGGAGGATGCTTGAAATCCTGGATACAGATAAAAGATATCATATTATATCTAGAAATGAATTAAACATATTGTACAAGAGAATAGACCTAATATTAGAAGACAATGTATTGCAGGGACTTATTGATGTAGATCTATTCAATTTTCTGAAAGTATCTAAACCAATCATACCGGAGATTTGTGGCATCCCAAAAATACACAAACAAATTGTAGACCCTCCCATGAGGCCAATAGTTACATCACAGGGATCTAAAACCCAACCCCTAGCCATATATGTGGATACAAAGCTTAAAAATTTTCATTTGAAATATCCACATATTTTAATAGACTTGTGGGATTTTCTGAGGAAATTTGGTGCTATTCCATTCCAAGAGAGCTTTTTGTTCTTAACCATTGATGTAAAAGATTTATTTTCAGTAATTCCTCATATGGATGGTCTGGAATGGTTTGAAAAGATGCTTATTGAATTTCATATGCTGAATCCTGATGAATTTAAACTTGTGCTTGAGAGCATGGAATTGGTCTTGAAATATAATTTTTTTTTATTTTCAGGGGGATATTTACCATCAACTGGATGGGGTTGCAATGGGTTCAGTTATGTGCCCCAATTTATGCTAATATAATAATGTTATATTGGGAACAAACATACATTTTTGGGTAAAAATTTCAACAATATATTGTGAGATATTTTCGGTTCCTGGATGACATTTTTATCGTCTGGGATGGGACACATGAATTAATTAATCAATTTATGGAATTTTTGAATAATAGTACCAATTTCTTACAATTTACTTTTGATTGTGATGGGGACAAAATACACTATTTAGATGTTAGGATAAATAAGGACTACACTAGAAAAATATACAAATCCAACATCTTTAGGAAGGAATGTTTTTCTAATTCCTACCTACATTATCATAGTGACCACCCCTATCACCTCAGAAGGAATGTTGTGAAGGGACAGATGATCAGGGTCTCGAGAATGACATCAGATATCACTGACTTCACCAGAGAGGTTGAATTTGTCCATTGTATGTTCAGGGAAAGAGGATATCCAGATAAGGTGATTCGGAACATTAAAATAGAAATAATAAAGAGGCGAGATACAAATTATGGTCCATTAATGGTAAATGGAGGGATGATTAATACTATAGAAAATGCTATTAGTGCATCTAAAAAGATAAACATAGAGGGGGACACTAACATGAGTGATTATACAGACAATGATAGGTTGATATCAGGTTTAGAAATTCCTCGGTTGGTTTTAACCTACTACTCCGACATAGAATGGATGAAGAAATGTATTAGTGGAATCTGGAATATGTTTAGTAGAATGCCCAGTAGAATAGAAATTTTTCAGCAACCTCTCAAATATAGTTTTAATAGAAACATGAATCTAAAAAATATTTTGGAGAGAAAGAGAGGTGAGAGAAATGGAGGGGCACAAGCAAAGGTAGGTACACATAAATGTGGTAGATGTGCACAATGCCCATTCATAGCAGGTGAAAAAGAACTCAAGATTCCTAGTATTAGGTTCAAATTGAAGAGTTATAAATACTCCAGTTGTTATACAAAAGGGGTAGTTTACTTGGCATATTGTAAGACATGTTGTTGGGAATATTATGTGGGTAAAACTGCAAGGAATTTGAGAATTCGTATATATGAACATGTTAGGGATATCATTAAAAAGAATGAAAATAATGCACTTTATAGGCACACACTAAGATGTAAGAACATGAATATAAAATTTTGGATATTGGAAGAGGTAAAACAGAAAGACAGGGGTGGTGACTGGGAGACATTCCTGGAATATCTGGAAATTATATGGCAGATTAGATTAGATTCTTGTTCCCATCCAGGTATGAATGATCATATTTCTATAAAACCAGCTTTGAAGTTACTGTCATTGAATCCTAATAGAGCAATATAAGGAGAATATTACTAATAATATTATTTTATTTATTAAACAATCATATGTACAATATTTCACACTAGATGTGGTATTCATATGAATATGTTACATAATTATAGTTCATATACATTTCACTGGTCTATGAGAGTGTACATTAAGATGTTTAGAATCATATATATTTTTCATGTCTGATTACAATTTTTATTATTTATTGTTATTACATTAAGCCTTTTCAGATACAGTATTTTGCATTATTAGATGTTTAGGTTTTAGATGGGATTTTTTATAGAAGATTTTTTTGGATTAATTTATATGTATTTTGTATGTTGGTAGATGTATTTCACATATTTATATTTATGATAGTTTAATCAGCCTTCGAGAATTGAGTTATTCTTTTATTTATTCATTTACAATGTTGTATATACATATTATATGGAATTTACATGCGATATGAATTGTATAGCAATACTAATTTATAAATCAGCTTATGTAGGTGTAATTATCAATTCATTAATTGCCACGGCAACCAATTGAGTACTGTGGAAGGTTATTTAAACAATGAGATTTTTGGTAGCGGTTGATTCTGAAGAAGTCTCAGTCAATGAGATGAAAGCGAGCTCAATCTGTATGTTTTTATTTTTATTTTGTGAATAAAAGTGTATTCGTTTACGCTCAGTGTGCCTAATTTTTGGAATATATCAAGTGGAGGACAACCTTTATTGTACCATACAGCGGAATTCGTTGCAATTTTTGTTCTTGGTTTGTTATTTTATTGGTTTTTGCCAATAGTTGTTGACTCAGTATGTGCTGTATAGCTTATGTTTTTTATGAAACCATAGTTTAATAATAAAATTAATACAATGTATTTAAACCATTCCTTAATGTCATGGTAGCAAACTGGTCTTGGTAGCAAATTGAGGAAATCAGAAGAAGCTACTTATCCATACTCTAAAGGCCATCTCCTCAGATAACCATGCTCTCCAATGGTTTAAATCTTACCTGCTTGGTAGGAAACAGGCAGTCCTTCAAGCTATCAACCTGTCTACCCATCACTCTTGGAGTCCCCCAGCATTCTATACTAGGACCCCTTTTCTATCTTTATCAACGACCTCTACACTGTCATCCCAAATGCTACCTGCATTCAATATGCAGATGACTCCACCTTGATCTGTACTGCCACCTCCCCATCTAGTCTACTCACATTAACACAAATACTTTCAACACAGTTGAGAACTGTTGTCTAATTGCCATCTGATCTTAAATTCTAACACAACTAAGCTACTCCTCCCCCCACTCGTAGGTTCTCCCCACCTTTCTTCACCATAACAGTGAATGGTGGCACCATTATATCCCCAGAAGCCCAAACCAAACTTTTGGGTGTCATAGTAGATAATAACCTTACATTTGATATGCACGTCAATCAAACCATCAATAAAAAACTTGGCTCCCTTTATAAAATAAGGTCCTTCCTTACACCACCTGCTAGAACTGCTATTGCCAGATCCCATCTACATTCTACCCTTCTCTATGCCTCCCCTTTATTTACCAATTTGAACAAAAATGTACTTAACAAACTATCCTGCTGATATAATCACATTGTTACTGGCACAGCATACAGGATGCATCACTGTCTTAACCTAAATCTTCTAGGGTGGCTTGAACTGCCTAGCCTACTGCAGTTCAACCAGCTCATAGTGGTGCATAAAGTCCTCTACTGACCTGAAACTACTCCTGCACTCAAAAGCATCATCATCCTCTGCAGTAACAACCGGCCACTCCTCTCATCTAATAAACTCCTGGTTCAAACACTCAAATCTAACAACTCAACCAGGGACTCTCTGTTTTCCAACAATGTTGGTAAAATATGAAACTTACTCCTGGCAGACCTGACTCTAGAGTCCTCTCTAACCCTTTTCAAAAATAATCTCAAAACACACTTTAAAACACACCAGTTATGCCCCTGCTCTAAACCTGACTAATGCCTAAATTCAAGTGCATAATTCACAATTGTCATTATTTAGTCTAACCACTCTAATGTAAAAATGATTATTTGTATAAACTGCTAGCGTGATCTGTGTCTGTAACCTGTATGTAACTGCTAGCATGATCTGTGTCTGTAACCTGTATGTATTAAGTTTCTACTACATGTATAAACTGCTTGCTTGGTCTGTGTCTGTTAACTATATGTAATAAGTATCTACTATATGTATTCTCTGTGTATTGTATTTTGGAGCTTTTCTCCCTTGGCCTCTGCTGAAAATGGACATGTATCCAGTCGGACTATCCCAGTCAACAAATGTAAAATAAATAACTAAAACTAACAGAAATAATTGGTAAGGTAAACTAGTCTGTTTGTTTACTTATTTTAATGCTATAACTTTAAGTAAATGTTTCCTTTATTTCTAGTAACTTTGCATATACCAAATTCAGCAACATAATCAATATTAATCATATATAAAGGTGTTCTTTATTTATGTACACGTGTATGTATGCATGTACATGTGTGTGTATGTATGTATGCGTGTATGCATGTATGTACGCGTGTATGTATGTACGCATGTATGTATGAGTGTGTTGTCAAACAGTGAACACTTATATGAGTGAAGTTCTCGGCAGAGATCAGTTTAGAGGAACTCTCAAAAAAATGAAGAATTATTACTTTCTATTTTTTGTGGGGAGGTACAAGCCCTCCTTGTGCCCCCCCATACTGCCTGCTAATTCTATATACTAACTCTCAGATAGCACAACAGTGGGTTAAGGGCAAAGTCTCTTATTCCACTCCACAATCCCATTCAAAAGACTGCTGGCAGAAACTCCATTAGGAAGAACATTCACTCACATGAGCATTCACTTTTTTTTTTACAGCATGAAAAACCCTTCACTTAAGTGAGTGTTTGCACTTCCTGATTGTAACCATATGTAATTATATATATATATATATATATATATATATATATATATATATATATATATATATATATATATTTCTACATTTACTTGAGAAAAGAATTCTGTTTTGTAAACAGTCAAGTTTGTAGAAAAATGTTAACTATTAAACTATGGCATGATGCTGTAGTCATACCTCTCAACCTCTTTGCACAAGAAAGCTGGACAAAACGTGGCAATGGGGAGACAAAGGGCCAAAAATAGGGACACATTTTAAATATTACCCTTA
Organism: Protopterus annectens; assembly: GCF_019279795.1. Classification (NCBI taxonomy): domain Eukaryota; kingdom Metazoa; phylum Chordata; order Ceratodontiformes; family Protopteridae; genus Protopterus; species Protopterus annectens. Next base: position 1,030,737,551 of record NC_056744.1, read on the forward strand.
TAAACATATAAACTTGCTAGAATAACAAGATTTCAGTTAGCATGCATTTTTCTGAAGGATATGAAGTCTGAAACTCAAATGCATGTCATTATTTAGTGACTTTAATTCTTAGATCATCTCAGTGATTTGTCAAAAAATAGCTTTTATGAGGAACAGACCTGAGGCAAAAATCTAAACATTCTGCAAAAATCTGTACAGCTGAGTGGTATGGCTGTAGTTCACATAGACAAGTTAGTAATAGTTTTTCCTTCCCATCATGTTGACTGCAAAAGCATAAAGGTTGCATGACTGCATTGTGGGTAGCAATGAAAATGGAAGTCTAACCAACATCTATTCCACTGAGCAAAGATGCTGTAGGGATACCTTATTAGAAAGTGAAAAATAATATGTGGCTTTGAGCTCTCACATCATGGGTAGTACTATTAGGGCTTTGCTGGTGAGCTCTAGAAGCACTGTGGTGATACAAGACTCACATGAAGCAAATGTCAATTGGAGGACCATTGGCATGTGAGCACAATACAGTTAGAAATCACTGTGCTAATGTTTCCCCCCTATCAAATCAAATGACCATCTTCTCTGCCTTAAGAAGTAAACTACCCTCTTCCATCACTGCATTAACACTACCCCATCCCACTCCATCTACCAAATCTTGGTTTTACTTTAATATTCTTGTTTGTTTTATTGTTGTGTGTATTGTATACAGTCATAGCAAATGCTTGTGAATCCTTTATGTTAATACTTTGTACTACTTCCATATTCTTCACTATGCTACTGTATGTTTTATTTATTGTAACTTCAAGACTACAGATGAAATGGGTCTCCTGAGGATCGTTTCACTGCCACAGTCAACAAACCCACACAGCTCTGTTCCACAGACATGTACAAACACGCACACACACACGTACGTACACGCATGCTCACGCACACACACACATGCACGTGCACACACATGCGCACACACACGCTTGTGCACACACATGCTCTCGTACACATAGCTGTTCAGTACTTATCCTGCTGCTACACCAACATCCCTGCTCCTGCCATAGACATGAATGGGTGTATATTGTAAAAAGAGAAGGCACATTTTAATCACTTTGCTCCCCAAGTAGGGCATACTTGGGAGCCATACATATGTTCCCTTGTAAATTGATTTTCCAGTCTCTGTTTGCAATCTTTTCTAAACTGCTCTGAATCACTGTATGGCACTAATATGAGCCTGATAAAAGCCTCCAAGGAAGCTGACATGATTAATTTGCATTAACCAAGTATTCAGACTGCTATATTTGCATGCCATTTTCATCAGCAAGATCAATGTATAGCAACAAAGTGGAACCTTCTTATCACAATAGCAGAACATGGGTCTTCGAACCTTTCCTATATAATGCATTAAGGAATCCTGATAGAACTAGAACTGTTCAGTGCATTATGTACTTATGAATCATGGCCTATTTTAAAGTACTGAGGTTCCTTGCTGAGTACAAGTTGTGATGAAAATGTTGACTGATTTCACTTTTTTGGATAGTAGTTTCGTCATGATGATGTTTCACCTTTTGATACTATTGTAACAAGAGAAATGGAATGAACTTGTTTCCCATTGGATGGAAATGGTTGGGAGCCGGAATGTTTGAAGGTTCCCTGCTGTTTGGTGGGTGTTCCTGGAATATTTCCTTGTGCTTGCAAATGGATTTAAGGAGGTGATGGAGTTCAGGAAGTGACTGGAAAGAAGACTTCCACAGTATGGTTTGATTTCTTCAGTGGATCTGTGTTTATGTCTGATATGGTGACTGAATATCTGCCAATGGACACTTTTCATAAATTATCTTGGCTGTTTTGCTGTCTGCATTCTTTAATTCTTAGTGTTTCTATTTCATATTGCTATGTTAGAACTTGTGCTTAAAATATTTTCATTCTGCTTTTGTAAGGATGTTTTTGCTAGATCTATGGGGTGGATGCCATTTGCAAATTATTGGTGCTTTTGTGCTTACAACATGAGGAAAGCATTTCAATAAACTTCACCTTGTTGGAACTGCTTAGCAGACATGGAGGAACTTTACTTTTATGCATCATATCTTTTTTTTTCAGTGCAAGGGTCTTCATGTTTGTTGTTGCATAAGTGAAGGGAATAGGATTGTTCTGTACTCTGTGGCCAGCTGTTGCAGAAGCGTGTTATGGAACTGCAATGTTGAACAAGGAGAACAGTGGTTGTCTCCATTGCAAATGGAGTGAAACAGAAGCTTGTGCATGCACTGTGGAAGCAAACAGAATAATTCCCTGATGCTTATGTGTACATTTGTATCAATGCAGCCTTAATGATTGCAGTTAGTTTTTCTTATTGCTTACAATGTGGATATCTCTGCAAGTTTTGAGATGTCTTTAGTTATTTCACATTTTAGTCTTAGTGTGTGTTCAAAGAGGTAACATGGTTGTTTTGAATCTTAAAAGCAATTGCCAGTGATAACTGTCATGAAACATACTTTTTTGGGGTAGGGGCATTTTGGCCACAATGCCTGCAAACATCAAGCCCTGTCCCATTCAATTGCCCCAGTTACTTGCCATATACAGAGGCAAAAACTGATACATGGACCAAAACTTAGGAAGCCCTAACTAAGGGGGACTGTGTGCTTTTTTTCTTTATACATCCCTAACTCCATTGAGCATGCCCAGTGATCCCGGGTTGAGGGGTCTGTGGTCTCTACAGTAGATTCAGCCATGGGAATGTGTTCCCCTGTCACGCACTCTTACATTCTCCCCCTGAGTGGAGATTAATAAGTAAAACTGCACTAGTACTACTCCAGTCCTCTCCCATACCAGCAGCAGCGGGTATCCAAGTTATTAATCAAACTTGGGTAATCTGCGTTGTAGTGAGAACTGTATCCCACAAAAACAACAGAGTTGTTTAAAAACATGCTTTATCTACTACACAGCAGATCAGTGCTAAAGAGTAGAAAGTTATGAGCAAAGACTGTATAGGGAGTAAAATCATAAAAATGTTACAGTATTACTTCTAGAGGTTACCTTAATATTGGGATTGTTTTTCTTTTGGAAGACAGCTGATATATATCCTGTGATAAGTTTGATACAACATCCTAAGGAGGGGAAGCAGCCTTAAAATTAACAAATGATCACATATTTATTAATAGTATTCAAACAGAAACCATGGAATTGTAATATAATCCAACTAAATGATTGTGAAATTTTAGATAGACGCTTTGTGGATGTGTAGAGAATATCATTTACAATTTATGATTTCTGTTCCTTTTCTGTAACGGAACCTATATGCTACTAACTTCTGATCCGTTATCAAGAATATGTTTCACAACAGACAAAACAAGGTGATATTAGTTATGCTCCTGTAAATGTTGAGGGTGGTGCCAGAATTGTTACATACTCTCTGAGCATATTATGACATCTTTCCATACACATAACTGTAAAGAAATATTGAAGGTAGTCATTTGTATCATGACTTAAGGAAAATCGCCCAACACATTAAGAAGTCTGCAGAACACAATGTGGTTTAATCAGTTGATAATAAATTAAGCTCATAGAGAAGGTTACTCTTAAATTTTCTGTTCTAAAGAATATCATGGGGAGTATGATCTGGACAGGTGTGTTTACATTTCTGGCTTTAGTCCTATTGGTAGACAAAGCCAGACTGAGATGAAACTGTTAAAGGAATACTGAATGCATATAGAAAACTCTTTATCTATGTATTTTGGAGCTGCGACTAGTCTTGAAATCTAAACTCAAATCTGAATGGGAGATAAGGAATGCTTTTGCCATTTAGTCTACCAGTTTCCTTACCTTCCATACAAATGCTACTTTACCATCAAAGTATTCCCTTGTTACGTCTACTCAGAATAAATATCACTATGTTTTTTTAGTCATGCAGTTTTAAATTTTGGTAACCGTTTTTGTTGTACCACCTCATCAAGAAGGCTGTTCCAATCATTTCTTATAAGAAAAAATGCATTTCATAACTCATTCTATTTTGTATCATCATGATGTATTTATTTTTGCGAATAATATATACAGTCGGATGCTGGCTTGGTTTTGCATGAAGTTCTTCTATATCAGCCCTTCGACCTGGGCCCTACATCCTGGTAGAAATCAACTGTTTACAAATGCAAAAAATACTTGACACATGGAATCTCAAATTATCCTTATTTACTGATAATTTACTACTAATACCTCTGAGGCAAACATTTACTATTTTGCCAGTGCTTACTTACCTTCAAATCATGTAATACACCATCTCTAAATACCTCTACACTTCTGTTGCTATTTTCATAACTGTATACTAATTTTACAGGACAATCTAACAGGGAAACAAATTTAAGTTGCCAATTTTAGTCACACTTTCTGTGCTATCAAGTCTCATCTTTTCTCCACCTTCATGTTCATCGTATCTATTGCCTATCGAAAAAAGGAATCATTTTCCTTCCCGACATACTGCAATGTCACTTATCCAAGATAATGGAAAAGGACCTCATCTAATCATGACCTCATGTGCTTCCACACTCGTAACTATCAATGCATGGTAGCAGACCCCATTTAGAATGACCCTCTATGCACTTTGGGCAAACAACTTTTAACGCATGACGTGTTGTGGTTGAAAGTGTGTTAGGTGGTTGGGAAATACATCAAATGTGTGGTTAGGAATGTACTGTTTATCAAAGTTTGCATTTGTCGATGAAGGTCAGTTATGTCTACATGTAAGCAGGGTTTGTGATTTTTTTTTTTTAATTTTGAAATGTTTGGTTACATCAAAAGTTTCAGCATTAAGGGTTATGTGTGTGTGCAGGATCATAAGTAGGTTAAGGTTAGGATAAGGGGGCATATTTAGTGTCTGCAACTAAGGAGATAGATTTAGTGTAGCTGTTAATTGCTGGTGCATATGGTGCATGTCTCAGCCTGTCTTGTGTATGATAGTTCTACACTAAGGCTTTTTCTAAGGTGAGGTGCAGATGCAGGGTTAGAGCTAGCATCTATTAATAATGTGGTGCAAGGGACAAAGCTACCCTGCCTACCTTACTAATATATGTTAACCCTAACCTGTGTAGGAAAAACATTTTCTGTAGCACTATCACTATTCAGACAAATTTGGTATGAAATTGTTTTCCTGCAAGATCATAAAAATAAAGTGTTGGCCTTTAGCAGTCTTTCTGTATTTTGCTATATTGGGCTTTTTGTGGCTGTGTGTGTCTCATACCTCTCAACTGTACAGATTTTTGCAGAATATCTAGATTTTTGTCTCATATTTTGGTTCGTTTTTCATGAATTTGTGTTTTTCTGGCAAATCATTAAAGATTGACATTAAAAAATAATAACAGACATTTGAGTTTCAGATTTCATATCCTTCAGAAAATCCATGCTTATGCAAAACATGTTATTCTATCAACTTTCTAAGTCTATAAGAACAATATTTAAAAACTGTGCTTTTTTTGGGCCTTTGTCTGACTTTTATTTATGGATTTGTCCAGATTTCTTGCTCTCAGAGGTTGAGAGGTATGGTGTGTCTACATCAGGGGTTTCCAACCTTTTGGCTTGCTGGGGCCGCTTTGAGTGAACAGAAATGGTCTTGGGGCCGCATATAAAATATGTCATATAGTTAACTCTTTAGTTGCTCCGGAAGACCACAGTCGACCTCCTGGCTGTACTGTAGGTGCATTTGAACAATGAATAAATGTAATAAATGCCTAATATTTGCCTTAAAATTCTAATTCTCATTCTCATTCTAATTCTCTAATCTAACAGTTAACTCTAACATCTTAGTTAATATATATATATATATATATATATATATATATATATATTTTTTTTTTTACAAATGAACAGATATTCACTACAGCACTAGCATTTCTCACTGGGAAAACCATTCCAGCAGTCCAACTACATAAAATGTCAACATCAGCAGTCCTACAATACTATAATCCACAAAAATAACCCAACAAATTTGCAATAAAGTAAAGAATTTACATTACTGACTTAATAAAACAATTCTGAATAAGCTACAAGAGGGTCTCACCCAAACAAATAACTGGTGCCAGAAATATGGCCTCAAGCAAAATGCCAAAAAATGCATCATCATCCCCTTTGAGGAGAGTGATGTCCGCACAAATTATCACATTAATAACAATGTTGTAAGCACGCAATAAGTCGTATGGTACTTGAGTACCCAGGTTGATAGAAACCTGACTTTTGACCACCACGTTGTCTCCGTTGTAAGGAAAGCTTTTTACATGGCCCACTTCATTAGTAAGGGTATCTCATCCAGGGACAAGGAGGTCATAACATCCCTGTATTCTTCCTTTACAAGAGCCATTATTGAGTGCAATGCCCCTTTTGGCATGTGCCTCAGCAAAACACCCTGCCAAAAGAAAGACTGCAACCATTTCTGACAAAAAAGGACAAAGGACTAAGTTCACTTAGTTATCCAAACAGACTAAAAAGCTTCTTGCTTTCCTCTGTCTCTCACTGGCCCCTATAAATGTCATCATTGGCTTGCTTTCCAGGCTAAGAAGGATCCTGCCTTAAGAGACTTCCTCTACTTCATAAATACTGGTTATACTTAAAACGCTCACTACAAAGACCACAGCCTTCACTGCAACATAAACAAGCCACTTTTTATGGACAGGTTCTTGACACAAAAACCTTCAACTTCTGTAAAAAGCTCCTCTCATTATCAAACAATGTAGTTCAGCAACACGATGGCTGGATGGATAGCCATAAATGTAGTCCTTGGGTAAGTAGCATAGCCTTCATCAAACCAGATGGAAAATCCACATACTAACCTTTCCCAGCTGGATGTCTAAGATCTAATATTGGTTACTCAAGTCTAATTGCCCAAGAAGAGGGGCATGTTTAACTAAGAATTCCATTTGCAAAATTATATTCAGTATACATATTAAATCTCTCTCTCTATTACACACACACACACACACACACACACACACACACACACACACACACACACACACACACACACACACACACACACACACACACACACAAAAAGCCCCTACTTGTAAAATAGGCAACCTCAGTAATCACATGACACCCACTCACTGAATGAAATTGTCTGGAAGTCAAAATATCTGAAAAAAAAAATCATAATAGAGATGGATTCATCCATGTAATTTCCCACCACCAAAAGGACCATCAATAAATCAACAAACAACTGCTCGGCAAAAAGTAAATCAATAAGAAAACCATAAACTACAATGCTACATACTGGTGTAAACATATAACTTGTGTCAATCCCCAGGTTAATCCATACCAAAAGATTGTTTCAGAGCTTCAGCTATGTACAAACAGCTTTCTCCTAAAAACTTTACTCATTGATATTTGCCTTGCTGTAATTATAACTGTAAAAAAAAAATGTTTTTAAGTTTATTCTGTACCTCAGTGATTCTCACTGTTGCAAAATATAATCTCTGCCATATTGTATGAGTACTACATTCATAATTTGCTGTCTCTCTCTCTCATGTATTGTATTGTATTGTTTTATGTTATTTTTGGAGCTTTTCTCCCCAGGCCTCCGCTGAAAATAGACCTGTGTCCAGTCGGACTTTCCCTGTAAACAAATGTAAAATAAAATAAAATAAACTTCCCTCCAATCTAAAGCCATTTGACATTCAGACATTTTAATTTGTGCAGAAGTTACTCACACATTGACAGTTTACTGAGCTGTAATGCTGACCTTCGCTTTTGAAAAAAAAAAATTCCCAGACTTTGTCAATAGCTCAAAGTGTAGAGAGGAATATTTATTTATTTTTGGAATACATCTTTAAAACTGTTAAACTGATTACACACCCAGAAATACAGAAAAGTTATTGTGATTATGTAAATTACAGACTGCTGCAAGAAATCAAAGTCACATTAGCACTCTATGCTTATGTCCGAACAGATGAATCATACCTGTCAATTCCAAAAGAAGTAAAGTAGCTTAATAAGAAGGTTATTTGCAAGGTTACATAGCAGTTTATATTGGAAATAAGCAGAGATATTAAAAAGGCTCTGTTTTTCATAATTACGCCGAAAAGTCTTCCAAGGTAAATACAATTTCTGATTTAGTATGGAATCATACCTCTCAACCTTAGAGCAAGAAATCTGGACAAAGCGAAAAATAAAAGTGGGACACAGGCCCAAAAATAGTTATGCATCACAGACACCATTGAAACAACTGTAGCTGCAAACATTATACATCACTTATAATCTTTCTATCCCATTATTGTCAGTTAAACATTATATGGCTCATTCAGTCCTACCTTCTTTTGCATCAAAGAAAACCATGCTTTGAAATGACAAATGCATTAAAAATAATAAATAAAACACATTGCATCAACATCCTGCAACTTCCTACCTGCAAGCAACCACAGAGCTTTCACTGAAACTAGGGCTGCTTGTTTCCCCAGAATGACAGCTCTCCCTAATTAAGTCTAATGGTATACAATCTACCGGTATCTGGACTACCTGAAATAAATTAAATTATGCCTGTAAATTGAAAGTACACTTTGTTTAATTAAACTATATTTCTAAGCCCACTTACTATACTTGTATTATATTATTATATTCAGTAACATCCCAATATCCATTTCCAGGTCACTTTACAAGATATTGGCAGTGGTAGACTTGGCATCCTTCAGAACCCCACAGGCCCACGCTAAAGCATTGTCCATTAAATGTAAATATCCATCCACTGTAAATGGCAAGAAGCTATGTCTTAAAAAATCTACTTCTGGTATGCGTACCCAAGTATTAGGTTTTGAAACAAAGAAACATATTCTGCACAGTCCATAAGTCTCTGTCTTTAATAATCAGCTACTGTTGCAGCACTCCCAACACATAAGCACACACATACACACTAAAATCCCCAACATTTAAAAAATGACATTGTGCCCACTTGATTTGCCAGTATTGATGATCCACCAAAGCTATGCTTACTGTTGTCCAATCTACCACTGCTTAGAACCCACCAATGAAAAAACAGTACTAGGTGCTTTTTTGTTTGTCTGAAAAAACAATACAACTTTATATGCTACAGTCCCACATAGTCAGTCCACTACTGACCCATTAACCCTAGGCTGCTGTCTCATTCTTACTCCCTGGAACTGCATTACCTTGGATGACTACTTTCATTTCCTAAGCAAAAGACACAAATTGGAAGATGAGGCAAAAATCCAGACATTCTTTGAAAATCCATACAGTTAAGAGATATGAGTTCATGTTCAATACAACACTCTCCCTGTCAAGAAAGCTGCAATTTAATGAATGTGTACTCTTAATGTATGATATATTTGTGAGCTAACTTGTTTGTGTTCAGTAGGTAGACTGATCAGGCAAAAGCGTTCGACACAATACCCCACTCGGGCATCATAAATAAGCTTACCAGCTTAAATATCAACCCCTATATCACAAGATGGGTTGCAAACTGGCTCAGAGATAGAACCCACATGGTCAGAATCGCAGGTGCCATGTCCGAATCCAATACAGTTACAAGTGGCATCCCACAGGGCTCAGTTCTGGGACCTCTCTTGTTCGGTATATACTTCTCTGAGGTTCAGGCTAACACGGGGGGATTATGGCTGACAAAGTTCGCAGATGACTGCAAACTGGGGGCCATAATCGAATCTCCAGCTGACACAAGCATCCTCCAAAAGGGTCTCACAGAGACGGATGCTTGGTGCCAGAGCCACAGCCTCAAGCTAAATGCTAAAGAGTGCATAGTCATCCCCTTTGGGAAAAACAAGGTGCCCACAAATTACAACATAGGTGGTAATCCATTAAGTACAGAAGAAGTAATTAGAGATTTGGGGACCAACGTAGATAGTAATTTCTCCTTTGATAATCACATTGCCAAAGTGGTTAGAAAGACCTTCTATATAGCCCACCTTATCACGAAAGGGTTTGCATCTAGATCAGGAGAGGTCATTGTGCCCCTCTACTCATCACTCATCAGGCCCATAATTGAATACAATGCCCCTTTTGGGATGTACCTTACCTGACACCTGCAGCAACTGGAGAGACCCCAAAAGTACCTCATCAAGAGGATCATGGGCTACAATCAGATGTCCTATGCAGCTCGACTAAAGAAACTCCAGCTCTACTCAGTTGCTTACCGCCTACTCAGAGGCGATCTATGCCTGACATGCAAAGCCATGTCAAACCCAGAATTAATGGACATGCTCCACCTCAAAAAATCCAAGTCCCTTAGAGCTACACGCTCCAGGGACCTAAACCTTGGCACAAAAATAAATAGGACATGCTGGAGGGACAGATTCATTTCCCAGAGGCTCCCATCACTCTGGAATAGAATCCCAATTCATGTTAGACATAGCTCCTCGCTAACCCTCTTCAAGCAAAATCTGGACACGTGGATAGGAAATCGCAAATTCACCCCTAGGATCTTTTCTGTGTCCCTGCTAGACAGAGGCACAGTAAACTAATCTTAAAAGGGTACCTTCTGTGACCTACTTTACAGAGGCACAGTAGGCTAATCTAATAGGGAGGCGGAAGCCAAATACACTCTGGCTAGGCTTATAAATGCCCTAGGGCAGATAGCCCAGTATCTACCTATGAACCTAATCATTGTTAGCCTCTTTGTGCATGCGTCTCTCTCAGTCATGCACACATATACACACATACACACACACACTCTTCTTCTACTTTCATGCACACAATTCTGCTTTCATGCATGCACTCACTCGCTCCATACTTACCTATTAACACAGGTAATTGCTGTCCCTTTCAAAGGCAACAGCGGCAAATCCATACATGAGTCCCTCTTCAGTGAGAACACACACACACTGATTGTTCGGCACAAAATAATGGCGTAAACACACTGACCCTTTTTTGGCTCAAAAACAAAACTAGAAGGGTGCTTTGGTGCATGCACACACCGACATTAGCATTACAGGTCATGGGAGCGAAAAACACAAAACAAAAAAAGTGTTTTGGGGCATGCATACATCAATATTGCAGTTAGAGGTTGAGGGCCGCATGCGGCCCACGGGCCACAGGTTGGACACGGCTAGTGTACATGAATACATAAGTGAAGAATTACCCCATGCACTTTCAGTTTCAATCAGTTACCCTAAATTCATCCCGTGCAACCACCCAATAATCTTCTGACTGCTCTTTGTGTAGCAGATATGTCAAATAACTGTTGAGCTGCATCTGTATGCACATACTAAGGAATCATGGAAACATTTGCATTACAGTGGTTAAGTATTTTAGATATGAAATCAGTCTTCAAAGAAAAAACAGTAATTGACTTAATCACTGTAGGTGTAGAGAAAAAAAATAAAATCTCTGCTAAACTAAGGCAAAGATCACACAATCCTATTTCTTGGTTGGAATCTTAATTGAAACTTTATACAAAACTACCACATTAAGAATAGCAAAATGATGCAATTGGCTGTAGAACAATTGGAAAGATTTCTAGGGATACCGTATCCATCATGTTATATGATTGGTATTTACTGCAGATACAGCTTTTACATATTCTAAGGCAGTTGGAAAAATATTCTAAGCTAACGAATTGGAAACAGTGGTCAATGCACATTATTGCCAATACCATAATTATAAAACATTTGTTTATATATTTGCTGTACTGTTTCTGTCCTTTGCTGCTGTTCTGTGCACTTTGTTTCTCAAGGTAACTCAGAAGCTAGTTTCAGGTGGGGGGGTTGTTGAGCCAGCCCATCTTAGCTGTTAGTCATTGCTTGAGGTATATTTTCTGTGTTGTACCTCCATTACAAACTGCATTTCTGTGAATTTGTGCAAAGTTGATATAGCAGACAGCTGAATTCTCCTGACTGTGAGCATATTTGGAATCTTTCTGATATTCCAACCTGATAAGTACACTTTTTGCAACTCAGTTTGCACTGTGGTGTATATTTGCTTTATTGTTTATATATACTGTACTGTTTCTGTCCTTTGCTGCTGTTGTGTGCACTGTTTCCCCCCACCCTCCCTCATGAGTGTTCTTCTAGTCTTAAACTTGGTGGCTTCGGATTTGCCTGCCCCTGCTGTAAATCAGATCATGGTCACTGCCCCCAGTCCAATCTCATTTGATCACTCAACATAGTGCAGTGAGCTTATTTAGCAGGACTACCCCCTTGCTTCTTTGACATTGAACACTTGTTTCCTCCCTCTCCACTTAAAAAAAAAATGTACACTTTATTCAGCTGCTTTTACTGTAATTGTGTTCTTCATACTTTCAAAAAGGAGAAACAGTTCCCCACTATAACAAAACTAGGCTGTATTCCAATAGACGCTGTCCACAATGTAACCACAAGCTAGGAAATTCAGTCCACAGCAATTTGCTTTGTAAATTTATTCACAGAATATAATACAGTTCAAGGATTAAGCGCTTTCATCTCATAACCAGAGACTTCATCAGAATCAATACATAAAGAGCTTAAAATCATTTAAATATACCTCTCCATCTTAAGAAACACAGCTCATTGGTTGTTTATTTAACAAGCTAATTAACTAGTCATCAGTTTTTAAAGCTCAAATTCCCTATATTTTAATATATATACATGCACACACCTTGAAATACTGCATATAAATGTGCATAGATTGCAACAATAAACACTGTCTTAAAACAATTAAACATATTAATAAATATTTATATGCATTTAAAAATGTATAGTACAAATAAAACATACATACCATATTGAATAAATACTCAATTAATTATCTCTACCCTTTTTGGGTCTGCTGCTTTCAATTTGAGAACCGGGGTAATGGATAAATGATCATTAAGGCCAGGATGGTGAACCGCATCCAACCTAAGTTGCCAAACCAACTCACGAAACTCTAATTTTGTTTCCCAGTCACTTCCCCCTCTCATTGGGTATTACTTCTTCCAGCACCCAAAACTTAAATTCTGCTTGATGGCTTACTGATTTATGCCTATATAACGCATTATGCTCATTCTTCTTATTTACGTCCCTCATATGTTCATATATACGTTGCCTAAGGCATTGTTCAGTCTTGCCTATGTAGTATGCCCAGCATACTATACAATAGGCAAGATAAACTACCCCCTTGGTGTAGCAACTAGCATATTTCTTGACCTTCAAAAAATATTTGATACCAGGAATATATAATTCTTTTTTGCCAGCTATATGTGTACATTGTGTGCACCTCCCACAATTAAATGTACCTATTCTAGTACTAGTTCCCATAGTTGTCTCTGCCCTCTTCTATTCATAGATTTCTTTAAGATTCTTGTTCCTCCTGAAACTAATTCTCAGGGGTTTAGTGAAAAATTCTGCCTTGGATGGTATTCTCTTAAAAATATTCCAAACAGTATTTATACATCTTTTAACCCATCCAATATTATTGTGGTATGTCAATATCAAATATGGATTAGACTCCGAACATTGTTCCTCACCATCTTTAATGCTCTCTCCCCCCTCTGTCTATAACTATACATACTTTCACTATTCAATAGTGGCTTATATGTATTGCCCCAACCCTGAATAATACTCTCTTTTATAGGGCCAATAACCATATCAGGATACCCCCTTTCCTTAAATAACTAGTGGACAAAGTCCATTTCTTTCAAAAATTCATCTCTATCAGATGTCATCCGGGCAGTACAAACCATCTGGCCTTTAACAATATTATTTTTTAAAAATGATGGGTGGTCACTATCATAGTGTAAATGAGTTGGAGAAGCATTTCTTTCGGAATATACTTGTAAGTATTATTCTGTTTGTCTTTTGATATTTTAACATCCAAATAATGGGCCTCCTCAACATCAGTTTTATAAGTAAACTCCAAAAAATTATTGCCGATACCATAATTATAAACCATTTTATATATTTGCTGTACTGTTTCTATCCTTTGCTGCTGTTGTGTGCACTTTGTTTCTCAGGATATCTCAGAAGCTAGTTTCAGGTGGGGGGGTTGTTGAGCCAGCCCATCTTAGCTGTTAGTCATTGCCTGAGGTATATTTTCTGTGTTGTACCTCCATTACAAACTCATTTCTGTGAATTTGTGCAGAGTTGATATAGCAGACAGCTGAATTCTCCTGACTGTGAGCATAGTTGCAATCTTTCTGATATCCCAAACTGATAACTACACTTTTTGCAACTCAGTTTGCACTGTGGTGTATATTTGCTTTATTGTTTATATATTTGCTGTACTGTTTCTGTCCTTTGCTGCTGTTGTGTGCACTGTTTCCCCCCACCCTCCCTCATGAGTGTTCTTCTAGTCTTAAACTTGGTGGCTTTGGATTTGCCCGCCCCTGCTGTAAATCTGATCTTGGTCACTGCCCCCAGTCCAATCTCATTTGATCACTCAACATAGTGCAGTGAGCTTATTTGGGCAGGACTACCCCCTTGCTTCTTTAACTTTGAACACTTCTGTTTCCTCCATCTCTACTTAAAAAATAAATGTACACTTTATTCAGCTGCTTTTACTGTAATTGTGTTCTTCATAATTTATTACCTTATTTTTGCTGTGTTCTCTTAAGTGTTTGAGTGCTTTTATTCTGCTGCATTTAATACTGCTTGTTAGTAGCCTAATTAAATGTATCTGTTATTCTAAGCATTTTAAGCTTTGGTCTTAGCACTTGTGCTTCAGGCGAGATACTTTACATTTATGAAGGTTCTTTTGGTCTATACCCTTGTGGACAAATCCTTAAAACCATAAAGTCCTGCATACCATTGCTATAATCTCCTTGTGTTCTGACTGCATGTGGTTCTCAAACAATCTGGAAATATAGAGCTGATAAGTATATTTTTTTGGCACTTGTTAACTGTTCAGAGTTCTGCTGTGTTTTAATTTTTGTTTGACTGAATTATATATATGTTTTCTGGTATTGTTTTCTGATACTGTAAGAGCCTCCATTTTGATTTTTTTCCTAATTTACTGCTTTCTGCACTTGTTTTTACTCGTTTTTTAATTTAATTGCATTTACTTAAACTGTATTTACTTTACTATTGCTGCACACTCAAGTGTGCTAGCTTGTACTTCATTTGAATTGTTTTTACCACTGTTTTAGCTGCTTTACTGTAAAAAAAAAAAGTTCTAAGCTTCTTTCCCGCCTTTCCTGTAACTAGTCTAGTCCAGATACAAATTTGCTGTATCCAGGACTGTTTGTAAGCTTCTGAGCCCCCGCAGACCTTTCTGTGTTGGAGGGAAGTCTTCAAGCTTATCAGTGGGAGTGGTAAGCATCAGGTAGCCTATCTACCACAAGAGGAGTGGTTTATGGCCCAGAAATTGTAGTTTATTGTCCATTTGGGCAGTTTTTCCATTCCTTTCAACTTTCTGGTTTAAAAGCCTGCATTTGCGCTTGTTTCCTGCCTTTCCTGTAACTAGTCTAGTCCAAATAAAGATTTGCTGAATCCAGGACTATTTGTAAGCTTCTGAGCCCCCCAAGCCTTTCTGTATTGGAGGGAAGCCTTCTAGCTTATCAGTGGGAGTGGTAGTCTATCTAGTCTACAGATTTACTGTATACAGGACTGTAAGCTTCTGAGTGGTACCAAAGTCTGTTCTTCAATTTTTCCCTTAGATCTGCTGGTTCTCTCCTCTCCTGCACTTTTACTAGCTTATTAGTCTAGCATTTTACTAGACTTCTTGTAGCAATTACTGTCCCTCACAAAAGTGCTACCAGCACTAAACATTCTACAAGGAAATTGCTCCAGTACTTATTATTAATGCCTACCCCTTCAAGCATGTCTAAAGGTCAGTTCCCTGTGCTTTCTCCTATTAACCTGGTGAACTTGAGCATCCTGAGGTAATGTAGCAACTGCCTCATGTACACTGACAACTCTCTCCTCTTACCTGCCAACACTCAGACTTGCGAGAGATGCACTTATATATTTAAATTGGAAGCCACGCACTCTCCAGCCAAGACTGGAATAGCTGGTCAAGAGGAGATGGTCAACACTTGCACCACACCATATGGAACACATAGACCTCCAGTATACACACCAGCACTGCCTTCACATAAAAGCACAAACCACACACCCACCTTTGTGGAGGCTCTGAATAAAAATCTATCCAAACAGCAGAGACCTCCAAGACAGAAATGCACTCAACCAACACAACACAAATCATGACACATAACTCTCCTAAACAGTGTGCCACTAAACCAAGGCCCCTAAGGCAAAACAGCATGCCCAACACACTATTCATAGGTGACTCAATAGTGAGGCACACTGATGTCCCACTCACTAGGTTGAATAAGCAGAAAGTAACAGTCAGCTGCCTGTCAGGTGCCAGGATCCACCACATAACATACGCACTCAGGTCCCTCAACAACAGGTACAAATATGACTCTGTCATTGTACAAGTGGGTGTGAATGACCTGAGACATACCTCCCTGGACTACATGAAAAGAGACATAGAGGAGCTCTTGGATTATGCACCCCAGGCAGGCATGACCCTAGCCCTGAGCTGCTTCCTACCATCACCCAGAATGATACCACAGTACAAGCAGAAAAATGATTGATTTCAGCAATTGGCTTGACTAAGTTTCTGGTGTCATTCTAAGGGGATCCAGTATCTGTCTGCCTGGGATTACATGATTGACAGACCTCGACGCTTTGCCAGAGGTGACTTGCATCTGTCACCCCTGGGTTTCCGGATAATGGCCAAGGCTCTGGCCACCCCTATAGTGCCTTTTTTAGGTGGTGTTCCAAAGAACAAATTACCACCATAACAGCTACAAACAAATGCAATCTGTGGGTCATGCTGCTCAACACTAGAAGTCTAAATCTCAAAATGCACTCGCTCGAAGCACTCCTTAAAATGGAGAACACTGACATTTGTGCTGTAACAGAGACCTGGTTCAAGGCAGCAGAAATCACCCCTGCAATACCAGGCTATAACTCGTTCCACACCTTTCGGCCCTAGAACTTGGATTGAAGCTCCAAAGGCGGTGGTCTTTCCATATTCATAAAGGATGAGCGCACCTCCAGACTGGTAGCCCAACATAATACTTCAGGTGCAGCTAACATTGGGCAAGACAACGATTCAGGTCGTAGCCTGCTGTAGGTCCCCAACCATGTCCCAAGACTTGCACTCCATGTTCCTAAGCACCCTGGAGAATATTAGGGTCCAACCTAACACTCTCATACTGGGCGACTTCAACTACCCCTTCATTAACTGGGGAAACTACTCATGTACCAATACACTTGCCCAACGTTTCCTGGAATTCATTAATTCCAGTGCCCTGGACCAGGTTGTTCTTACCCCCACTAGAGGTGACAACATCCTTGACCTGGTCATTACTAACATGGGCGACTGTTGTTCTACACCAATAGTCAACTCTTTCCTGGTTAGATCTGACCACAAACAAATCACCTTGGAAATCCACAGCCCTCCCCACAACCCCTGCAAAGGTAACAACCATGAAAAACTTCTCCAAAGCTAACTTTGGGCTCTTAAAAACAGTGGTGGCTAGCTTCACGGCACCCATGAAAATGGAGAATAGTTGCATGACCACCAAATCATACACCAATGCACTTTACGAACATGTACACAAATGCATGGATCTCTCCATTCCCAATAGCACCAAGACGCTCTCCTCCAAAAAAAGGAAGCCAATCTGGTGGTCCCCTGCCATAAACAAACTCTACAACAGAAGGAGGAAACTGATGCAGAATAAGGTGAAGTCCCAAGACTGGAAAAACTCCCTTATCAGCCCCAACAAAAAGTTGAGATCCCTCATCAAATCCTATAAAGCTAGCTATGAAAACAGAATTGCAGCAGAAAGTAAAGATAACCACAAGGCCGTCTATAGTTATGTAAAGAATCTCTATGGCAATACCCAGATTTGCTCTGAGCTACTGCACAATGGTACCTCCTATACCGAGCCAACAGATATTGCCAATATTGTAATAATTAATTGTTTTATTGCTTTATTTGTAATTATGGGGGGGTATATATAAAGGGGAAGTTTTTGTAAATAATTAATACGTCTTTAAGGCTTGTTTTTAGCCGAGGTGCTAAAGTACAATAAATTGTTTGTTGGACCTGTATCCTGTTGTTTTTTCTTTACTGTTTGAGTTTTTGTGGTTTGGAGATATTGCCAATATACTGACTGACAGATTCAGTGCCAACTTTACCCCTCTCTCCCCCAACAAAGACTAATCACAATACCAGTAGATTGCCAGGCACCCAGCATTACTGCTGCACAGGTTAAAACAGCACTGTCCAAGGCCAAGAATGCAGCTTCTATGGGACCTGACAATATCCTTGGTTGTGTTCTACATGAACTACAGAGTGAACTGGCACCTCACCTGTGTGCCATATTCAATCACAGCCTCACTTCAGGCTTTGTCCCTACCGAATGGTGCACTGCTACAGTCATCCCTCTCCACAAAGGAGGAGTGACTACAGACCCTGGGAACTATCGCCCCATTAGCCTGATGAGTCTGATATGCAAAGCTATGGAACGCATCATCATGGACCTAATAAACAAGAATATAGGGAATCTCCAAACTCTGGATCCCACACAGTTTGGTATTAGGTATTAAACATCTATGCCACAGTTTTCTATCGAAATTTGTGTTAATGAATTTTCTAAACACATCAAAAATATTGTTTATTAGTGTTAATTTTATTGTACTATACTGTAAATTTAGTCAGTTACCAAAGCATTTTTGGATAAATAATTTTCATTCATTGGTATAATGGAGTGCAACTGTTTCCAATTGGAAGAGGATCTAGGATTTATCCAATTCATCACTATTTTAATTATAGATGCCTTTATATAAGTTTCAATCTCTGGGAATTTTAACCCCCCTTGTTCCCATTTTCTGATATGATGAGAATATGCCACTCTATTTATTTTGGGGTACCATAGGAATTTCATCAGAGTTGAAGTAATTTCTTTAAGGATTTTCTTTCCTGATGGAAGTATCAGGGCTTGTGCTATTTATAATATTTTAGGTAACACAACAATTTTCATTAGTTGTAACCTATCATCAAATGTTATAAATAAATTATTCCATTTGCTTATTAATGTATTGGTTTTGTGAAGGCTTGATCATGCCTACTCAACCTGGTCAACTTCTTTGAGTCAGTCACCAGAGCTGTGGAGAAAGGCAAGGTGATTCATACAGCCTAACTTGATCTGGTCAAGGCCTTTGATATCATCCCCCACTGGCTCAAAGATAGAACCCACAGTGTGAAAGTAGCTGATTCCAAGTCAGACTGCCAACCAGTCACGAGTGGAGTCCCACAGGGTTTGGTCCTGGGTCTTCTCCTGTTTGGTATCTACTTCTCTGAAGTCCAGGCCAACACAAAGGGACTCTGACTGACAAAGTTCGCAGATGATTGCAAGTTGGGAGCTATTATTAACTCCCCAAGTGATGTTAACATCCTACGGAAAGGCCTCACTGAAACCTACAACTGGTGTCAGAAGCATGGCCTTAAGCTCAATGCCAAAAAATGTGTTGTCACCTCCTTTGGGGAAAACCCAATTCCCATGAATAACTGCATTGATGGTAGTCCACTAAACACAGAATGTGTTATAACAGATCTGGGAACACAGGTTGACAGAAACCTCTTCTTGACCACCACATTGCCACTGTGGTCAGAAAGTCCTTCTATATGGCACATCTCATTACTAAGGGTTTTGCATCCATGAAGAAAGAGGTCATTGTCTCCCTCTATTCTTCCCTCATCAGGCCAATCATCGAGTACAGTGCCCCATTTGGCATGTACCTCACTAGACACCTGCAACAACTGGAGAGGCCACAAAAGTACCTCACAAACAGGATCCTAGGCCTTAAACACTTGTCCTATATGGACAGACTCAAAAAACTCCAACTATTCTCTGGCTCATATCTCCTACTTAGAGGTGACCTCTGCTTGACTTACAAAGGCATGTCTGACCCAGCTCTGTTAGAAATGCTACAGCTAAAGAAATCCCAATTCCTCTGCATCACACGCTACAGAGATCTCAACCTCATTACCATAATCAACAAAATGTACTGGAAGGACTGGTTTATAACCCAGAGACTGCCCATGCTATGGAATAGACTGGCCCTCTTCAAGAGAAATCTTGATGAGTGAATGGGAAATAGAAAATTCACCCCGGGGATCACTCCAGTGGCTCTACTTGACGGAGGCACTGGGAACTAAGGTCCAGTGGCAGTATGCCAGGGTAATCCTATGGGCTAGGCTTGTAAAAGATCCATGGCCATTAGCCTAGTACACACCTATGAACCTATTTGATATTTTAAATTGCACCTTGAAACTCTGAACAGATCAGTCTATGCTCTTGCCAAGTTTTACAGAATGCATCACATGAGTATACAATATATTGCTGTGGGATATTCAGCACTATTTGTCACACTTTAAAACTCCATTACATACACACTTTGGGGAGGATAACAAAAAAACAGGGCAGCATTTTCATTAAAACTGCAGAAAATTACCCTCAGTCTGCATAGACCTTATCAGCATATATTTGGGTCCATTACAGAAGGGGGAGGGACAGACAAAATGGTTTGGGCATCAGTGCTGGATAACAAATTAATTTGTATTTTTGGTTTATGTCCAGATAAAACAGTACATTCCTAGTAAAGTCTGCCTTTCTCCATGAGAGCATAATTTTAACTACAAAGAGGCTAAGTAGTTGTGCAGAAAGTCATGGCTAATTTGATCTATTACAAAATTCTACTCCTATCATTATATTACTGTCTTGGCATGGTCTTCTGTTCTACAAGTACCATTTTATCTTATGTGAAGTTGTTCTTGAAGTGAATTGGTTATATTTTAAAGAAAGTGTAAGAACAAATGCTTGAAGTTGATGTAACCTACTATGATATATTGTTAGGGTGGTAATAGAGAAATAGTGAAAACTAAAATCTCAAACAGCATACTGTAATCTTTTTTTTTTTTGCAAAACCACTTACATATTAACATAAAGAGTACAATGGGAAATTAAATTAATTGTAAAGCTAAGGTGCTTTTGAAGATGACCAATACACTTTAAGGGCCCATATTCATTGGAAAGAAATGTAACTGACTGCATTACAGTAATGAGCATTTTGTGACCATCAATCATGTCAGCACAAACATCAACACTTTCAGAAATAAAATTAAAAACTGTAACAAAAAACAAAATTATTTAGCCCCTTGTACCTTTCATATTCTGATATTCTAAGACTGATGTATCTTGCATGTAAGCAGAGATACCCTGAAATATTATAATTGTAATCTTTAAATACAAATGACATAGTAGCAGTCATACATTATTGTTGATCATTAATCTTACATTTAAACCAGTCAGGGTCTTCACTGTGTAATGTTATCATAATACAACTGTACAAGGCCTTCAGATGGCCTCAAAATAGGCCTCATTTCTTTGAGCACTGATTAGTTTAACTGCTAAACTGAACTATTACTGTCCACCCTACCAAATGATTATCTGTAGGAACATGCAGAGACATTTGGAATCCAAATGGGTGCACAGACAATTGTTTTACTTTAATTGGGAAAACCCATTAAGCAAAATTATACCTCACAACCTCTTTGCTCAGGAATTCTGGACAAAGGAAGGCAATAGGAGCAAAATCAGAGGCATTTTTAAATATTACTGTAATTTACTATAATTTCCTAGAAGAATATATTTTGCATTGGCATGCATTTTCTGAACAAAGGGTATGAACCTCTGAGATAAGGAGGATAAGATGATCCTTCCCATTAAACAACATAGTTTAGGATTACCTGATTTGATGGCATATTTTAAAGTTACACAGTTAAGGAGGTACATATACAATCCAAGCAGAAGGTTATAATTCAAAGTAGAAAGGGGTGATATGAATTGGGGGGGTCAAGAAATAAAGAGAGAATTTGATTTTTGATTCACATCCTTAAAAAGAATAACAACAACCATACAGAATATTGCATTCATAAAGTAGCTGAAAGTGTTACAAGAACTAAGCCAACACAACAATGGAGAAATGAGATTTTATCAATGGGGATGACTGCAAGTAGGAGTACAGAAAATAAAGAAAAGGAGACATGAATGTACTGGAGAATACTGCCAAAAGAACCAAAGTATTGTGAGCGAATAACTAGAGAAGAAAGGTAACTAGAGTGATCTGAGGCCAAGATGATGTTTGGACTGCATGCTAGACTGCCTTCCCTACCAGGGACTGATATCAGAATATAGGCAAAGAAAACTGGATAGGGGAACTCTAAGTGAAAGACCAGCTCTGTTAGAGTTCTTAGCTAAATCTAGAACACAAGCTGCTGTTAAAAATGGATAATTAGTACAGTGTATAAAATACTGCACAATAACTATAAGAACCAAACAGAGGAGTTTAGAAAATATTAGGAAGAGGATAGTGGAAAAGAAATTTACAAAGAAACATATGCATGGTTCCCAAGTATACAACAAGTCCAAACATTTTAGGATTTTTGCTTGGCAATGTTTACTTAAGTATTTTTATTCCACAAGCAGACTTCAAAGATTTTTTTTTCAGGTAGACCTCAAGTGTTGGAGGTGTGATGGGGAAGAAAGTGCTAACTGGGAACATTTTGGGAGTGCAATGAGTTGGCAGATTTTAAAAATTCCATGCAGAACACTCTGTCAGAAATATTGGATTAACAAATGGCTTTAACAAAGGAAATGACTCTTTTGAGCTGGGATACAGGATCTGAATTGCCTAGACACCATAAGGCCTTGTTAAGTTGGCTGCCAAAAATGCAATTACTAGAAGATGAAAATCAAAGTCTAAACCAACTGTATTTGAAATACTGAATATTATAAAAGAGATAAAAGAACAGGAAGAGTGATCTTTGGAAAAAGGAAGGAGTAAATTACATAGAAATTAATGAGAATTGTGAGAAAGATACATGCAGAATAATGTTCAGAAGGTGGAATGAGGTTAAAAGGAAGGCAGGAATTGAGCTATTTATCTAATGTTGGGCTAGATGATAGTTATAAAGAAGGACACAATGTGTGATGTGTAATACATGTAAAAGGAAATAATGTTAATATATGGTTTGTTTTCTTTTCTTCTCTGTTAATGTATGTTTGCCTTTTTAAAAAGTAGAAACCTCTAATATCTGCTGTTATTGACTGACTATAATCCTCAGTGTCTTACCAGAAAATCAACGCATTTATGAGGCATTAGATGATAGTTATAAAGAAGGAAAAGATATGTGATGTATAATGGAAGTAAAAGGAAAAAAACTGTTAATATGCTTTGTTTTCTTTTCTGTTGATGTGTTTGCCTTAAAAAAAGTATGAACCTCTAATATCTGCTATTATTGATTGACTATAATTCACAGTGATTTACCAGAAAAGCAGCACATTTATGAGGTATTAGATGATAGTTATAAAGAAGGAAAAGATACGTGATGTATAATGTAAGTAAAAGGAAAAAACTGTTAATATAGTTTATTTTCTTTTCTGTTAATGTTTGCCTTTAAAAAGTATGAACCGCTAATATCTGCTATTATTTTTTTTTACTCAAATGATTTTTATTTTGATGAAATAACATAATAATTTAATACATTCATAGCATTCAATAACTATTTACAGTATTTACATTCAGCCTGACAAAAATGATTTAGATAAAAACATTTGTAGTTAAATAATAAGTTAATATACAAACTATGATAGTTAGGGAGAGTTTGGTTCCCTCTGTAGGGTATCAATCAAATTCAAAACTTTCCTCAATGGACTATTAACCAATGGCTTAGGGAAAGTTCTTAACTCTTTAGTTCTTTTCTCCGTTAGTATGCATTTCTTCAGTGATGATAAGAATTCCTCGATTGTGGGTGCTACATTAGAGTTCCATCTTCTAGTTATACATTTTCTGGCTATTGCTAACATTATCCACAACAAATACAGGTACTCTTTTTCATATTATTACTATTAACAACATTCAATAAAATTAAAGATTTTGTCAAAATAAATATATCAGTATAGATAGCTTGAAGAAATTTGTTAATCTCTTTCCAATATGGTTTAATTTTAGTACAGTCATAAAAAATATGAGACCAGTCAACATTAGTGGACAGATAACATCTCCATCATAACTTGCTATTTGAAGGGTTGATTTTTGAGGTTTCTCAGGTGTCAAAAAGGATCTGTGTAGAAATTTCCAATGAAAAATCCTTCACAATTGTGAGTAAGAAGTTAGTTTAACTGAAAAAATGTTTGTTTTATCTTCCATTAATAATACTTGAAACCCTTTAGTTAGGTATTGCCAGTAAGAATATTTGGAAGCTGTCTTATAGACAATTAAAGTGTTATATGATAATTAATTCTTACCATTGATATTATATAGAATTCCAAAAATCCAGTTTATAATTTTTGTTATGGTTTTGAAGGATGAGTTATGTATTATTCTACACAGATTCTTGGTGTATGCTGTGACACTCTGAAGAACCAACCAGTCATTAGCTGATAAGCCATAGGTTGACAATATACTTTGTGTGTTCAAAGCTTGTTGATTTTCAATACATTGCAACTAACAAAATAGGTTATTATTTTCCCATAAACCAAAAATCTCTATGTGTTTTATCAGGGAAATCCCTTGTAATAGTAAATGGTATTAAAAATCTATGCCACAGTTTTCTATCAAAATTTGTGTTAATGAATTTTCTAAACACATCAAAAATATTGTTTATTAGTGTTAATTTTATTGTACTATACTGTAAATTTAGTCAGTTACCAAAGCATTTTTGGATAAATAATTTTCATTCATTAGTATAATGGAGTGTAACTGTTTCCAATTGGAAGAGGATCTAGGATTTATCCAATTCATCACTATTTTAATTATAGATGCCTTTATATAAGTTTCAATCTCTGGGAATTTTAACCCCCCTTGTTCCCATTTTCTGATATGATGAGAATATGCCACTCTATTTCTTTTGGGGTACCATAGGAATTTCATCAGAGTTGAAGTAATTTATTTAAGGATTTTCTTTCCTGATGGAAGTATCAGGGCTTGTGCTATTTATAATATTTTAGGTAACACAACCATTTTCATTAGTTATAACCTATCATCAAATGTTATAAACAAATTATTCCATTTGCTTATTAATGTATTGATTAAGTTTATGGCTTTAGCATAGTTAAGCTGTAAGGTTTCCTCTATATTCTTGCCTAGGACTATTCCTAAATAATCTAGAGTTGAAACTTGGTTTCCAATAATATGATTAACTGGAACCTGTATGTTCTTTTTTTAATTTAATAATAAATATTTTGATTTAGATTTGTTGGAGAGTCCTGAGATTTTTTGGAAATTTGTTGTTACTATATCCACTTCACCTAACACTTCCTTTGAGTTGGGTAAGGTAAGTAAGACATCATTATTTTACAAATATATCGGTCATATATATTTATACCTCTTATCTGTGGGTTATTACATATTCAAAGTATTTCTATGGCCAGAGCAAATAGGATAGGGGACATGGGACATCCTTGTCTAATACCTTTAGTGATTTGGATTGCTTTGGAAGTAAAGGGACCTAATTTGACATATGCTAGATTATTTTCATAGATTTTCTTTATCATTGTTGTAAAAAAGGGAGGGAAATCAAATAATTGTAAGACTTTAAATAAATAACCCCAATTTAAGGAGTCAAAGGCCTTTTGAATATCTAGATCTATTATCAATGCTTCATGGTTTCCCTTATTGAGGTAATCTGTCAGAGTTAATACTCTTTTAATATTATCCTGTGTATGCCTGTTATGTATGAAACCAGTTTGGTCTTCATTAATTATTTTAGATATTGGTATTTTCAGTCTATTAACCATAATCGACATAAATAGTTTATAATCATTATTCAACAAGAAAATTGGTCTATATGAGTTGCAGTGATTAGGGTCCTTATTCTCTTTTACTATAGGGGAAATTAGATAATATCTCCAAGAAGGAGGAATATTTGCTAATGTTTGAACTTCAAGAAAGGTTTTATGTAAAAGAGAGATTACAGAAGAAGGGAACAATCTATACATGTTATTGAGTGACTGTAATTCACATTGATTTACCTGAACAGAAAAACAACATATTTTTGAAGGACAGGGCAAACATATGTGGCATAATCAGGGACAGCTGGGAGTTATGAGCTCATTGATTTTTAACATCCTGAGGGATAGGAAGGTAGACAAGCAAGGAAAATTCCAATCAGACTTTACTCTTCTTTCTGTTTTAGGACTCCATTCCATATTCAGAGAATTATACTATTCATCCATCCATCCATCCATCCACAACCTCCTTTTTCCCATCTTTGCACATGGGGTCAGTGTGTCACTTCAACAATGACAATTACCTAGACCCAAGGTTTACACAACTGGGTGGCTAGGTCTGTCACAAAAGTGCTTCCACACCACACACTCACATGTGCACACACACCAATGGCCAATTTAGAGTGCCCACCTGTTAAATGTCTTTGGAATGTGGGAGGAAACTGGAGCACCTGGAGGAAATCCATACAAACACAGGGAGGACATGAAAACTCCTCACAGAGGTACCCCAGCTGAGAATTCAAAGGGGGAACCTCTTGCTGTGAGGCAACAAGGCTATCCATTGTGCCACTGTGTATACAAATTTGAAAGAGAAAACTGCATATTTCAGCCCTTTTTTAGCTCACCTACTTTTTTATATTACATTGGCCATTTACTTTAATCTTTTGAGAAAATTAGACTCTTACTGAAATTATGAGGTATTTGGGAATGGCTGTTATGACAATACACCTTATTAAACTAGTAGGGCTGCCAAATGATGTCAAGATCACTTTCAGGTTGGTTTTCATTGGTGTTTTAATGACAAACTTCATGCTGGCCTCCTGCAGAAATACAGTTGCTGTATCAAATATATTTCTACCAAGAAAGCTTTTTTAAGTTACGAGAGCTATTTTTATTGAAAAAAGACATTGCTTAAAATCATGTGAAACTAACAGCTGTACCAAAGGTACACTAAATATATTTATTTGTTTACTGGGATTGTCTGTGTATGTACCCATTTTCAGTAGAGGCACATGGAGAAAAGCTCCAGGGTATACATTACATTTCACATTGTAATACATAGGGATTTTACATTTTTAAAAGTAAATACAAAATGACATTTGAAACACTAACACAGAATCAAATATTTGCAAAAGTGCAGATAAACTGGGTAGAGAGAGTAAAAAATGTACATAATTGAGAGGCAACATGGTAGGTATGATAGAATGACGTAAGCTGTTGATGTGAGTGTTTCATTTCAGATATACTAGTGAAGATAGACATGATGCCTAAATATTGTCAGAAGAAAGTTATACTGATTTCAATAAAACAATAAAATCATGCTAGACGATGTTTGGTTAAGTATAAGGCAGATGGAGGCTGTGATACAGAATTTTCATTGAAGTATTACGCACAGCATTGACAATTTTTATGCAAATATATTAGAGTTTAAGGAGAGAGAGGGGAACTATGAAGAAAATAGAATGTTTATAGAGAGATTCTATAGCAATGTTTTCATGAATATTGAATCAAAAGTAGATCTGAGCTCTAAGTAGGACAGTAGATGGTTATTCTAGCGTAGATCAGGAGCAGACACATTCCTTTTTTAAGTGGTCTTTTAGATGGAGATGAAAAATTGGTAAGAGGTAGCTGTTCTAGTGGAAGTGATTTGTTTGGTCTATAGATAGTAAGTTACTTTTGTTCATCTGATCACAGGGGCCGACTGGATGAGTATTTTTGTAGGATTGCATTTACAGCAGTACAACTGTCAGGATAGTTAGTGATCTTATATGCAGAGAGTAACTGAGCATATTTTAGGTAGATGGGTAGTGGTAGAAAGTTACAGATTTTTTATCACAGTACAATGATGGGTGCAGTATTGAGCACTAGTAACAAATCTGGCAATTTTATTATAACATTGTTCCAGTTTTTAATAATTGATTTTTGGAGATTTGTGAGAATGAGGACACCACAGAGGAGAAGATGGAGGAGGTAACTTTTTGCTAATGTGATTCTAGAGGTGGGGGTGAGGAAGTTTCTAGCTCTGTAGAGTAGACCTAATTTTTTATTTATTTTTTTAATGGCATTTTGTATGCGTTAATCAAATCTGAGTGTCAACTGTTATCCTTTCTAGCAGCTCAGCTTGAGAGGTTACTTCAATCTTGGTGCTATTGAAGGAACATACTTTGAAGTTGTTTTTTTCATGGGACTTTGATATGGGGAAAATAATAGTAGTAGTTTAGTTTTGCTGGGATTAAGCATAAATTGATAGTTTTGTAACCATTTTTCTATGGAAGTTAAGGATACCGGAGTAATTTGCTGTAGATGAGTTAGATCATTTATTGAGCATATAAGTGTCGAATGGTCAACATACTGTATAATGGAGGCATGTTGTGTGCAGGTATGGAGAGAGTTGGTAAGTATATTAAACAAGAATCTCACAAAAAGGCAGAATTCTACCAAAAACACAAGTCCACATTCCGGTTCCAATAAAGGCTGTCCCACCTATAAATCCCCTGTTCAGAGGATAAGCAATAGCAGAAAAACATGTGCGGCAACCACAATTTATTGAAATAAAAAGAAAATCAAGAAGAAAAATTCCTGGGATTAAGCGCTTTCATCTTCCCTCAGGAGATTATGAAATGTTGATGCATAGACATGATAGAACACAACCATATTTTGGTGATGCCTCAAATAATATGCAGACAACTAGCTATTCTAATCATTTATATGTTTGTAACACCAGTAAGAAACACTGGAATATACTTATGACAGACCCTAAGCTTAACAAAGTGGTAGGCTGTGAACCTAAATTTACCTTTAAAAACTACAAATCGATTAAGAGAATGTTATAAATCCATTGGGATGAGAACAGTCAAATCTGCCAGTGAAAGGGACATGCAAATGTGGTGGTTGCAATGTTTGTTCGTATATCACTAAATGTAACTGCTTCTTACATCTAGTTACTGGCCACAGATTTTACTGTAACTTTTATGCTGATTGCTATACATAGAATGTTGTTTATTTTGCTGAGTGTGTTGTATGTAAATGTTACTATGTTGGAAAGACAAACTGAATTTTAGAGATTGGATTAGAGAGCATGTTTACAGTATGAATAGATGTCATGATAGAAATGCACTTGGTAAACGTGAAAAATAAAGGCTCTAATCATGTTTTTAACTTTTTGGTGTTTGAAGTTTTTATGCCTAATATTAGGGGTGGTGATGCGAGAACAAGCACTGAGAACTTGGAAACCAAATGGATTATTTTACTGCATGCAACTTCTGGTAAAAGGTTAAATGAAAATGTTCCTTTGAAACCTGCCCTGAGGTCAAGTGATCTCAGAGCTGTTGTGTTGCAGTCTTAGATCTGATGAAGCATCCTTTGGTGATGCAAAATTGCTCATCTCTCCTGTTTTGATTTTTATATGTTTTTCTGTGCTTTTTACAAGTGTTTGAAGCCGTCCACCTGAGCAGACTTGTTTCTATTTTCTTATTTTAGAGGCACAAAACCCACCAGGGTTAAATGAGTTTTGTTCTATTAATTCAGTATTGAAATTAAGACATTCAGATGTTTAATTTTTATACATGTACTTGCATATTTTATAACAATATATATATTTAATGTAAAAAATGTTTAAAATGTATTTTTATGGTATGAAGTGTTTTTTTTAAGGTTGACTGGCAGTAAATTTGAAGGGTCAGATTTACTGAGTTAATTGATTAATTAGGTTTAGATTGTGTATATAGAGGAAAGACGTGTGTGAAAGTTAGCTTTGATGAAATCTAAGTGATGAAAGCACTTAACTCCTGTGTATTTGTATTAATAAAAGCAGTCGAGACATTTTGGTGGATTTATTCAGTTGCTCTACAGGATTGTGTGCATTCTTGGTTTTTTGTTCCTGTTACCAGTTTGCATTTGATATTTTCTGTAACTTTAGTATAGGCTGTGGAGTGGTCACTGACAAAGCTAGGTAAGGTACCTGATTCATGAAATTTATTGGGGTCAGATACAAGAATCCACTCCAGAAAATAATTTACATTTTTAGTGAAATAAGTTAGATCCAGTATGCGTTGTTTAAAACCAAATAAGTTGATACTAGATTTTGGGGTAGTAGATGCAAGTTCAAGCCACTTGATGCTTACATCTCCTGGTATTATCTTTTCATAAGGGATATTACTTGAGGTCCAGTATAGGATTTCTTTTAATAAACTGATGTCACCTGGGGGAATATATTACATGATTAAACATTTTTGCTTTTGTTTTAGTTTTAGGAGTGTAATAACAGAAGCACAAACTGGAAATCATAATCACTAAACAGTAAAAATAAATGGTTACATAAAAGATATTAAAAACAGCACTTAGATGTACTTTTGACTAACAGATTTTTTAACCACTGTCTATCATGGTGGATTTGATGTATTAATTGTTTTTGTTTTACACAGCATCAGTTCATATAGCATTGCCTTGTCTGAATAGCTAGATCATAAATATCTACATACTACATGCATGGTTAATAAATTAGAAGGGAAATTCTTGGGCATTTGAAATTAGATAAAAATGATATGAAAAATATATAGGGTCAAAATAAAAAAAAAATACATATTTTAAAAATATGATTTTAATGAAGCACTATTAAAGTAAAACATTAAAACACAAAACAAAGAAGCATCCCAATCAACAGATGAAATAAAGATAAACTAACAGTCAAATAGTAAAAGTCATAAGCAAGACTAAAAAGGTGGATTTTCAGGATCGTTTTAAGCTGGCCAGGATGAAGAGACTCCCGAGAGGTGCAAAAGCCTAGGATGGCTCCTTCAGTTAGGTGCCCAACTCATGTATTGATATTAAAACCTTAAAGGCAACATGAGGCCAAACTGGCAGCCTGCCCAGAGATGGAACAATTCATACTGATAACTAGGGATAGCTCTTAGTAATTAACAGTGGAGGTCTGCACCAGATAGAGTCAGACAGTCTAGCTGTGTATTAGGAAGACCTAGATACAGGGAGTTACAGCAATCTACATAGGGGGTCACAAGACCTGGTGTCTAAGTGCTAATCTGATGATCAATACCATGCCTAGGTACTTTATCTAGTCCATAAATTTTAGCACATCACTATCACAGAAAAGGACCAGTTATAAAACAGAGCAGATAGAATCAGTTAAAGTGGAACAAGTAGCCTAGTCATGAGAACTGTTTGAGAAATATTAAGCTTCATATGATTATTGATCATGCTTTGGGATGCATTTATCCCTCCACCAAAAGACTCTGTAATAAATAATGTCCTGAAAGAGAAAGGGGGACCATTGTGCATCGTTAACATAACAATAGCACTGAAGATGTAGTCATACAAAAAGTCCTATCACTAAAAGAGGCCGAATGGAACCTTACATGCAGGATACCAGATAACAGACTAATGTGTTTATCCCAGATACAACCAGATAACAGACTAATGTGTTTATCCCAGATACAATCCACAGTGAACGCCAGAAAAAGGTAGGAGGGCTAAAACATTTCAGGATAATTCTGGTAGCCCCTACATGAAGTCTACAGATGATGCAAGAGCATTTCATGGCTCACAGTGTAAAATAGTGAAGAGAGACCAAGGAAGACAATTTAGAGTAATGCCACTGATCCATCTCCATTAAGAGGTCACAAATATTGCATGTTAGAACTATCACAGTACTTTGTCTGGAGGAGAAAAAAAGAATCATGAAGTCATTGTCACTGTAATACAGAATAAAGCTGCAGGCAAATAATCTTCTGAGCAATCTTAAAAACTGAACACTACAGAGGGCAATAGTTAAAGTTTGCATATTCTAAATTATGCATCTTTAAGGGAACCATCCATCAAGATCTCCTTAAATCATCTGAATAATTGGAAGACTACATCTACGGCAGTAGTTACAGTTTGTCATACTGTAAGATAAGGGTCTACCTAAAGCTGTATCTACATTGCTTGGCACCACTGGTATTCTCCGTATTTGGCACCTCCCTGGCTCATCGAAGTGAGGAAAAGTCACAATGCTGGAAACCAGGATAAAATCAGTCGTAATAAGGGCTCAATCACACTAATTATAGGAGACTCTCTGTGAGCATATCATGGTTGCTGAATCTGATCTCAGTTGATACTAAGTGAGGAGGGAGGCCAGATCATTCTGTCCATCCAAGAGAACATAGCTTTTCAATTCAGTGCAAAAGATCACTCTAGACAGGAATGCTGTGTTTTTATGAATAATTAGTTCTTGACGTGTGGAAGTTCTCATCAAGCAAAAGCTTATCACAAGAGAGACTAGTACATTTCCAGGTATGCTGTAGCCTGCATCCCAGTCTGCTAAAACTGACAGTGGTGAACAAAAGTTCATGACGGGTAAGGTGGACAGGGCATACACAAAATGAGTAGAGCAGATTCAGGGAGTATTGCTCACAACAGTTTATGCCAGGAGAATCTCATAAAAAGGAAATCAAATACAAGAGTAAGCTAGTCTGCTACATCCATCAAATTCTTGCATTCCATCAATTCAAGATTGAGGGGAGTCTGTAGCTGGGACAAAGCTACAGCAAATCAAAGGTGGTGGTGGTCAAACCATGAAGCAGGTTCCATCATAATAGTGATACTGAACTGGAACATGAAGTCTTAACATGTATTATTCATTACTGTAATGTATAATGCTTTGGATTTCATTACCTACAGTAAATAAAAATGTCAAGCACATGACCAAAAAGATGGGTTGCATTGACAATGAGGGAAGCCAAACCTGCTTATTATACAGAGGAATTCCAAAACTAGAGACCTGGAATTATTAACCCAGACACTGAAGTCAATTAACAGATGGTCAAGTCCATGGACATTTGAATGAGCATGCCCACATTTCCAGATGGGGACAGCAGCAAACTGTGGATTTTTCTGGATACACTGAATGGAGTCGGTAGCTCTAATTTTCACTTTGGTCAGTCTCAAAGCGGCAAGATAGAACATATGACTATCAATCACCCGTAATCTTGACCACGCCATCTCACAGTGAATTACAGAGACTGTGAAAGGGCACTTGCAGCAATTAAATGAGGAATGAAATTCTCATTCATCTAGGTCCGTATAATAAAAATCACATTACATGTGACTAGGTCCATAAATCTGATCCTTTTGCATTTTGACCAGGCGTTTTAATAAAGTACCCTTCAAGTGAGCAGAAAAGCCCAAGTCTCATATCTGTCCAGTGTAAATGGACTCCCTAGGTACAGCATATAGAACATATTCCATCAGCATGCCATCAACCAAATATCTGAACACTTAATGTTCTTCTACATTTGTCTCAGTCTGAGCTTAGGCAAGTAATGCTGTGTTCCTTTAAAATCTGAAACCTTACGTGCACACACAGAAAAGCTAATGGGATTTCTGAGGAGAAAAGTCTGCCTATGGGCTTGAAATGGCACAAATATTTTTTTTCATATTTAAGAGTTCAAAATTTTAAGTCAGATACTGTAATGGGACAATAAATGTATGTATATGTTTTTCTGTCTACTAATATTTTTCTATATCTTATAGTTATTTTCATTTCTTGAAACAGATTAAGACTTGTAATTTCTTCAAGGGTTAATGGTCATTGTAAGGACAGAGGGGAAAAATACTTAGGGGTACATTCAACTGGGATATGAACATTGTATGTGGTACAGTTGTGGGGTACAATACACAAAATTATGTCAACATATGGAGGTAGATGTTTTGGCATTAAGAGCAACAGGGGGTTCTAAGAATTTCCTGATGATCTTATACTACACCAGGAAAAATACAGGATGAGAGTAATATGAGAGAAAATTTCCAGATTCATCCTGAACTCCAGGCTGCACAAGACAGACAGCATACAAGAAAGCAGCAGCTTCAACATTATTGAAGGACCTATAACAGAAAACTCAATAGGATTAATAGCTATCTTCAAAGGAAAAGCATGTTCCCAGGCCACAAAAACAGAAATATTAAATTCCTAGTACTTTCACAGGACAACCACAGAATATAACAAACTTCTGGGTAAAAAAAAAAAAATGTTTTTATAAACAGGGATACAACAGTAAAATAGCTGATGACATTCTAAATCTCAGTCTAGAGGAACTAACCCAGCCTCAAGAGAAACCAGTTGACTCTCTGGATTGGACTGGGGAGACCTCCAGTATACCAAAGAATGTTTCATGTAAACCAACCAAAACTGGTACACAATAGCTAGGCCAATGCCATTCACTAGCTGTATCTCCACCACACAAATACACATCATTAAGAATGCTATCAGAGAAACAGGGAAAATCGAAGACTTTCAAAGACAAGCTGGGATTTTACACCACTTTTGACTCCTGATAGAGAAAAGGCTTTTTAGAAAGAATCTCCTCTCTACATCTAGTGCCAATTGCTCAGGAAAAGGAGCACATTCCCCTGTGGGGATCTTAATTATTGTAAATTTGACAATGGTTCAGATAACTCATCTCTCCCCACAACATGATGTAGTATTCCAAATGTTACACGCAAACTAAAATGAACATTTATAATTCTGCATTGGGGAGAGAGAAAAAAATGATTTACAAGCACATATATGCAATTAGGAATAAGGAAACACTTGTCCTTTTCTGACATTGCATAACCCCTGAAGAGGAGACCTCAATCTACTTTAGGAATCAAACCTATACTGCCAGGTCAGACTTTATGCCTGTAGCCCACCCCAGGTCTCATTGTCCACATTGCAGTCACTTGTCTATCCAAAACAAGAAGATAACCAAAAGAAATATCACTCCAACCCTGCAAAAGACTTTCAGGCTTATTGACCCACCTACCTTATTAGTTGCTCAAAAATAATGGAAACTAACTTCTGAGAAAAGATAAGGTGTTGACTATGAACAGAACTGGAGAAAGATACTTCTGGAGTGTGAGAGTCTAGATGATGATTCCTTGAAGGGCAACAGCATTGCACTGATGTAGACAGATGGGGTATTCTGTTGGTGAAAGAATTACAGATGAGGAAAAAACATTTACCTAGGCCAGCAGTATGTTACTGGAATAATTCTGAGGTTTGGTTTTTAAGATATTTCCTCAGGTAATGAGATTTAAGGGGAAACCAAAAGAATCCCATTTGATCAATGGATTGCTAGGCAACTTCTGTCAAGATTACCCCCCCCCCCCCACACACACACACACAGACAATGGGATCAAGAAAAAAAACATTTGACTGTTATGTTTTCCTATCTCACCTTCCTTCTTACTGGTTGAGTTCAGAACCAATCCTCGGTTCCAACTCAGACGCATTACTAAAGCTGAAGGTCTTCCACTATTCATGGCTGTATCCCTATCCCATCATTCTCTAGTGCAACTCCCCAGATCTCGTTTGCCGCCAAACAGATCACATGCTTCCATCTTGGCTCTGGCCAAGTGAACCATTTTATTACCTTTTATTGTCTCTTAAAATTGTTCCTTATTAAAACATTTCTTGTACTAGTTAGTAGATTCATTTGTTGCTGAATTGTTGCTTTTAGACTTCATTCTGTTAGGCCTTGTTTTATCCCCTATCCTGGTGAACTGCCTTTTGACTAAATTGTTGGACCCATTTAAATAAGAGGGCTAACTTTGCCTGTTTCAGTTATAGGGCAGTTGTTTTCTGAGTCTATATTGTTTTTTGCTAGTCTTTAGATCAGGGGCATCAGCCCATTTAAGTTAGAGGGCCGCCACAGCCCATTTTAGTTAGAGGGCAGCCTAACTTTTTCAACCTTTCTTACTCTAGTAATAAAAAAAAGGTTTTGTTTTATATACTTCAGAAATCCATAGTTATTGTTATAGCTGTTTGTTTGCTTGTGAGTGTGAATTGTGTATTAACATGTCAAAAGAGCACAAGGAGACTAAACTTTCAGGTTTTAAAAAGTGCAGTAAGTGCACTCAAAAGATATCCATTACGAACTCTGATACTATTTGTGTTTATTGCTTGGGAGTAGTTCATTTACAAGAATCATGCTCAATATGTCACTCCTTTAGCTCCAGAGTGCTATTAGAGTGTAGGAATAAGTTGATAGTTAGATGTCTGTTAAAGTCCCCCTTCCAGGAATGTTTGGAAGGAGGCCTGGGCATATCAGGATCACAAAAATCTCCTTCAGCTAAATCAGACAAGTCAAAAAGATCTTCTCCCTCTTTGGGACAATTGGAGCCTGTCAAGAAAGTGAGCAAAATTGTATCTCCGGCTTCGACCACTTCGGAACCGATAAAGTCTATTTCGCCGGCACCACTGGTTTTGGTGCCGATGGAATTTGAAATCAGGACCTTATCCACAGAATTGGAACCAGTTAGTGCTGTTCTGAGATCATCAATATTAGTCAGTCAAATCTCCCACCCTCTCCTTGAGGTCCTCCAGGAGTCTTTCCGACGATGTGGATGGGGTGGTGTGTAGGCTTCTGAAGACACCAGGGCTGGCCAAACTTCTTTCAGCTCCCACCCACAGGGATTCGGAGCCAGCCAAGATTACCCAATCAACATCAATTCCTCCTCTGAGCTGACCTGGAGCCTCAGAGCTGGAATGCTTTGAGCTGACTGTTGTGGAACCATCAGTGTTGAGAATTATTCCGGTTTCTTTGGCACCAACTACTGCTCCAGTATCCTCAGTTCCATCCGAGGAGTCTAGGAGCTGATGCACTCCAGTTGGGTCCAGGGAGGGGAGTCAGATCAGACAATTGTTGGATCCAAACTTACCTCTCAGGGCTTCAGCATGGGTGAGCTTGACTCCTACCCCTTAGTACAAGGGATTTCGTCAGGCTCTTTGGAGCTGGAGGGATTGTCAGATCAGGGGAGGGGGGCTTTTGAGCTGATAAGGATAGTGCTATCTCCCCAGGCAGCTCCACTCAGAGGATCAGACATTCTTCCCCCTAAAGCGCCAGTGTCTGTCTCTGCACCACACCATCCACAGACCAGCAGAGACCCTAGGCCTCAGGGTACCCCATCGGGTGAACCCCTCTCTTTTGAATCATCTCTAGAATATGCTTCTGAAGAGGTCACTCATAAAAGACTCTGCAATAGGAAGCACTTGGACTCCCCAGAGGAGTCAGACACAGACCTCGATGATTTGGAAGGGTCCCCACGGTTGTCCTCTGAGGATGTCTCCTTTGCAGACATCCTAGAAATCCTTAAACAGAGAGGTGGCTGGAAGCCCATCAATCCTTCTGATGAGGAGTCTGTTCGCCTGAAGGCCTTTGGGTGTCTCCGCCTTTCGACGAGCTCATGGAATTAGTTAGTTGAAAGGCATGGGAGTCTCCAGATGCAGAAGGCCACTTAAGTTTATTACAGCTCCCTCAGATGAGGATTTTTTTGTCTAAAGGTGTCCCTATAGATGCTATGTTGGTGGCAGCAGCCACCAAGGAGCAGCTTTTTAAAACATCATCTGTCCATCCACCAAACAAAGATTCTCATAATATGGACAGATACGGGAAATGCATGTTTTCATCAATGACGTTTACACTCAGATCGCTGAACTACCTGACACATTTTTCAAGGCTACAGAGATCTCCTGAAGGAGTTAGGAGATACTCTTCAAGGTACAGTAGCTGTGTGGGTCTCTGATAAGGTATCATCCCAGCTCTCCACTTTAAACTCTGTGGTCAGTTCCTCCATGAGACTCATTTTGTACGCAGCAGATGGAGCAAGTAGAGCAGTAGGTACAGGAATTCCCCTAAAGAGACAATCCTGGATGCACTTATGTGACTTTGTGAAACCCTTAAAGTCTTCTTTCGTTAATGCCCTGTTCGATGGCTCATCCTTGTTCAGGCCAAAAGTTAGAGATGCTAATCAGGTGTGAACAAGAAGGAAAAACTCACTCTACTTTTTCATACCTTCAAGACCTTATCCTAAAGGTCAGAAGGGGGGGAAATATGTGGTTCTGGAAATCCCAGAGTTTTTTTCAAGACACATGTGGTAACTCTTCCCCCAGTGGCAGAGGAAAAAATACTAATGGAAGACACCACCCACATGGCAGATGGGGTCTGCAAAATCTGGGCGACAGGGATTCTTTTTGTGGCAGGTGCTTTCAGTGCTCCTGAAAGGAGGCCCATCTGTCCAGCTCTGAAGGCAGTTGGGGGATGCTTATCTTTGCACCCAGAAGCCTGGCTAGAAATAAGAGACAAATGGGTGCAAAGAATCATATCCAGGGGCTACTTTATACCCTTTTCTCTTCCCATCCCAAACAAAGAAAATCCTGGACATTTCACCCAGTCAAAGGGATCAAGCAACCCTAGAGATTCAAAAGTTGCTAGGAAAAAAAAGTCATCCAAAAGGTCCCTGCAGACCAAATAGGATCCGGAACTTACTCGAGATTCTTTTTAGTGCCAAAAAGAACAGTGGATTGGAGACCAATTTTGGATCTCAGCAAATTAAATAAATCAATGAAAAAGACCAAGTTGATCCTTCTCTTTTTGGGAAAAGACAATTGAATGTGCTCTATAGATCTCCAGGATGCATACTACCACATAAAGATGGGCAGACCATCCAGGAGTCATTTGTTCTTCCGGCTGGTAGGCCGTCATTACCAGTTCAGATCTCTGCCCTTTGGACTCTCTACAGCCCCCAGTGTGTTCCCAAATGTATGTCAGTAGTCACAGCTCACTTGAGATGTCTAGAATTCCGAGTGTTTCCATATGTAAATGACTGCTTCCTATCTGCACCACCAAGCATCTACTACTAGAAGTGAGAGACACCACTTTACCTCTTTGCTCTCGCCTAGGAATCATAATGAACTATGAAAAATCTGCCTTGTTGCCATCACAATGTATTGTATTTATAGGAGCTGACCTAGACACTGTAAACATGATGGCAAAACTACCTGCAGAAAGAGTTTCAGTTCTGAGGCAACAAGTCTTCAATCTTCTCTCTAAGACAAAAGTTCAGGTGAGAACAGTTCTAAAGGTCTTGGGAACTATGGCAGCAGCTATATGTTTAGTTCTACTAGCATGTATGCACATGAGAATTCTGGAATGGCTACTTTCCACCCAATGGTCTTTGTGGAACTAGGAACAAGTAGAGCAAAAAACCTTTCCGGTCCAAACGACAGGGACTGGTGCTTGCAGTTTAAAATATAAACAGTTAAATTTCAGCCAGCAATGCAGCAAAAGTTTTGTAATCCAAGTAGTGCATTAAATGACAGCCCAATGCAGTTCCAAATTCCAATAAAACAATTTATTTATCGACACAAAGAACAGAAAATAACACGAGCGCTTTCGCCTGGTACCTACCAGGCTTTTTCAAGTGAGACAAAGACTTAGGTGAATGTACAGCGTTTTTATAGCTGGGTAATGCAGACAATTAATTAATTAACACCACTGTATGCAATCTCTAATTTCCCCCTTTACATTAAAATTGCCTAATGAGATTGCCTGCTATTTTCTTGGCAAATACCCTCTAGTGCAATTCAATAGTGTTTGCAGATTGCAAAAAAGCTCATATAGGAAACGCTCATTACCCTTTAGAATGGTAAAAAATGTGAACTTAGTTTACTTGACATTAATTAAATAAAACATTTAAAACCCCATACCTACAATCCCAAAACAGTTTTTTTATATAATTTAAAATTTAAAAACCTAAAAATCAAACCACCAGTCAATATGTTAATTTGTATGTAAACAAACCACTTAGAAAACAACAACTCAAATGGGTGTGAGCCACCTAAAAATGATGCTAATGCATTATATAGTACAAATTTAGTGTTCTCACAACTTGCATCACAATAAAAAATGCAACCTACAAAATTTAAAATATCTTTGTTCAGTGGTTAAAAACAAAATACATTTAGAGTTTGTTCCTTCTCTTTTTAAGAATGGGTGCTAAACTAATATTGTCATTAAGTCCTGGTTGTTTAGCTGCATTTAACTTTACCTGCCAAATTAATTCTCTCGTTTCAAGGAGAGTTTCCCAATCCCCACCCCTGTGGTCCTGATGGATTTTCTCAATAACTAAAAATTTTTATGCCATTTTTGGACATACCAATTGATGTTTACAAAAAGCATTGGTTTGTTTATTTTTACTGATCTCGTACAAATGCTCATATATTCTACGTTTTAAGGGCCTGTCAGTTTTGCCAACATAGAAAGCTGGATATGCTTGGCAAAACCCTATATAAACCATCCCTGCAGAATTGCAGGAATATTTGCTACTTGCCTTCAAGGTAATATTCCTAGATGGAATAGTTATTTTGTCCGTATGCAAAATATAAGGACATTGATTGCATCGGCCACATCTGAATGTGCCGAATGTGTCATTAGGTGCGTTAACTTTGCCTCCTATTTTGACATATGATTTTTGTTCAAACACCCCTTTTAGGTTAGTGTTCCTTTTCCTGATGAACCCTATATTAGTAGGTAGTTTGCTTGCAATTTCTTCCTGCATGGTTACTATGGGCCAAAAACTTTTCATTGAGTTTTCAATAAATGTAGCATCTTGTGTGTAAGTGTATATAAAATTATTTTGGGGTGATTTCTCCATTACTGCTCTGCTACTTGTAACCGATGCATTAGAACCCAGCAAAGGAAAATAAAATTCATCTCTTTTAGTAATAACTTTTGTTAATATTGTTCGAAATACGTCCAAGGGATATCCTCTTTCTTCAAATAAATTTCCAAGAAAATCAGCTTCTTCAAGGAACAGCTGTGTGTTACTACACATTCTCGCTGCTCTAATGAGCTGTCCCTTTATAATACCTCTTTTAATGTAGTAGGGATGTCCGCTTTCAAAATGCAAGAAAGTGTTAGAGTATGTCGCCTTCCTGTAAGTTCTTGAAAGAAAACCTATTCCACTGGGGTCTTTTTTTATTAATACATCTAAATAATGCAAAGTGCTATCGCTGATTTCATATGTAAACCTCAAAAAGTTAGTTGAACAACTAATGTGCTCAATAAACATCAAAAACTGCTCCTTAGTGCCTTCCCAAAGAATGTATATATCATCAAGAAATCTCTTATAAAATCTGATGTATTGCTTCCAATTTGAGGAATGAATATGCATTGTTTCCCATTTGTGAAGCACAATATTTGCATAAGCCGTGGCGCAAGGTGCACCCATAGCCACTCCACTTCTTTGTCTGTAAAATTCCCCATTGTTAAAGATGAAATTGTTGTGCAAAACTGTGTCCATAAACTCAATAATTAAATTGGTCATATTGCCTCCAAGACCTGCTTCCACAGCTATCGTTTCTCCGAACCAATCTAACCCCTGCACGTGGGGTATACTGGGAAACAACTCGACAATGTCTATGGTGGCTAGCAGTAAATTGGTGTTGTTAATCTGGACCGGCAATGTGGATAGAAATTCCCAAGAATCCTTGCACACACAAGGCAAATTTGAAACATACCTTTTCAATTGGTGGTCCACAAATTTGCTGAAAGGCTCTGTAATGCCCCCAGCCCCAGCTACAGTGGGTCTAAATTTCAACGGATTGAGCCCCTTGTGCACCTTAGGAATCCCAAAAATTGTGGGGGTTCTTGGCTTTGGTACCAATAAATAGTTGTGCAATTTCTCATCAATAACTCCCTGCATGAGATGGTCATGCAGAGAGTACCTGATTTTGTCTAAAGAAATATTTAACTCATTAGATGAGATTAATTCATATGTGTTAGTGTTTTGTAGCATATCATGCAAGTAGTTGTCATAGTCTTGCTGGTACATAAGCACAATACCACCCCCTTTGTCCGGTTTCATTACCCGCACCTTTTCAGCTTTAATAGTATCAACTACTGTTTGAAGTGGTAACGGAAAATTAGTTGGTTGCTCAAGATATTGCTTACTCAAATTGTCTCTCCAAACTCTTTCCACCATTTCCTCAAAAACCTTCAAGTTCGGGTGGGTGGGGGGGTTGAACGTGCTAGTTCTACTTAGTACATTCCCATCATGTTTTTGATTTTTTAAAAGTAAAGATAAATTTAAATTTCTAATAAACATTTTGAGTTCTATTAACAGTTTGGGTAGATAACTGGGTCTAAGTGGAACATAATGCAATCCTTTAGTAAACAAATCAAAGTAACTCGAGTTCACTGACAAATCTGTGTAATTAAAAATTGTAAAGTTTTTGTTGTTGATAACCTTACATACGCACACTTCATCGTTAAAGCTGTTGCTTGCATTGGAACTCAAATCAATTTCTTCTAAGTGCGCCCTCTCCCCCACCCCCCCTGCTGGTGAAAGTTTGTTTTCCACCCTGGTCTGCCCTGGGGAACCTGAAAACCCTGTGGTGGATTGTTGATTCCCTTTTGGGCAATACGCTCACTTCTTCTAGGTAAATCATGTTGAAAATTGTCAAGTTGTTCATAAGTTTCTTCGTTAATCTGTGAGCCTATTTCTGCCTTTCTAAATCTACTTGGGGTTGGATACACTACCCCTTGCATGTATTCATGCAAGTCCCTTTCCAATTTCCTAGATTTTCTCTCTAATACTTTAATACAATGTGCATTTACTTCAGTAAAAGTGTCACTGTATACCTTTTTATAAGCCAAAAAATTTTCATTTATTGTAATACATTCATCCAGTCTAGTCAATTCATTTAGGATACAATTTGCTTTCTTAGAATAGTCCTTCACCATGAGCTCCAACATTTCAAGCCCTGTTTTGTTGAACAAATCAGTTAAACTGGCATGTAATTCAGAGCCTTGATAGGCGCTATTGGGAAAGCGAAAACATCGCAAACCCTTTGGCACCCTTTCTGCCCTTAAACATTCATTTAGGTAGTTTATTTCCATTTGCGCATTTTTATATGCATAAAGTTTAGATTTAAAAACATCAAGCTTGCCATCAAGCTGTTCCAAAGAAGATTCAACAGTACCTGGTTTTAGTTGCGGTGGTTGTTCCGGCCATTTTTTAAAAGAAAAGTTGCTGTCCTGTGTTTTGCGTAGCAAGTTTGCTCCATTATGGTTGCTACTGCCACTATTGTGGCCTCTTAGTCCACCCGCTGCTTTCTCTCTCTTACCGATGGTGCATTCTTCGTTGCTACGCCTTTTGGCTCGGTTGAGTTCACAACGTTCCTTTCCTGAGTTGACAAATGCTCCTGATTACAGGGAATAGTGTAACCGCAAGCCCTGTTGGATTCAGTGAGCGTTTTGTTTAACTGAGCTAGAAGGGTAAGCACTTCGTTAAATTCCCTTCTGGTAACTGGTGCTTCATCCAGCTCTTCACGGAGAGCTATGGGAGTGTCCTTGAAGTCGGGAGCTGATAGGTCTTCAGCCATATGGAAACACACAACCAATAAGATCAACGTTTAACCAGGAACAAGTAGAGCAAAAAACCTTTCCAGTCCAAACGACAAGGACTGGTGCTTGCAGTTTAAAATATAAACAGTTAAATTTCAGCCAGCAATGCAGCAAAAGTTTTGTAATCCAAGTAGTGCATTAAATGACAGCCCAATGCAGTTCCAAATTCCAATAAAATGATTTATTTATCGACACAAAGAACAGAAAATGTTGGAGCTCATGGTGAAGGACTATTCTAAAAAAGCAAATTGTATCCTAAATGAATTGACTAGACTGGATGAATGTATTACAATAAATGAAAATTTTTTGGCTTATAAAAAGGTATACAGTGACACTTTTACTGAAGTAGATGCACATTGTATTAAAGTATTAGAGAGAAAATCTAGGAAATTGGAAAGGGACTTGCATGAATACATGCAAGGGGTAGCGTATCCAACCCCAAGTAGATTTAGAAAGGCAGAAATAGGCTCACAGATTAACGAAGAAACTTATGAACAACTTGACAATTTTCAACATGATTTACCTAGAAGAAGTGAGCGTATTGCCCAAAAGGGAATCAACAATCCACCACAGGGTTTTCAGGTTCCCCAGGGCAGACCAGGGGGGGAAAACAAACTTTCACCAGCAGGGGGGTGGGGGAGAGGGTGCACTTAGAAGAAATTGATTTGAGTTCCAATGCAAGCAACAGCTTTAACGATGAAGTGTGCGTATGTAAGGTTATCAACAACAAAAACTTTACAATTTTTAATTACACAGATTTGTCAGTGAACTCGAGTTACTTTGATTTGTTAACTAAAGGATTGCATTATGTTCCACTTAGACCCAGTTATCTACCCAAACTGTTAATAGAACTCAAAATGTTTATTAGAAGTTTAAATTTATCTTTACTTTTAAAAAATCAAAAACAAGATGGGAATGTACTAAGTAGAACTAGCACGTTCAACCCCCCCACCCACCCGAACTTGAAGGTTTTTGAGGAAATGGTGGAAAGAGTTTGGAGAGACAATTTGAGTAAGCAATATCTTGAGCAACCAACTAATTTTCCATTACCACTTCAAACAGTAGTTGATACTATTAAAGCTGAAAAGGTGCGGGTAAT
Source organism: Protopterus annectens (assembly GCF_019279795.1). NCBI lineage: Eukaryota > Metazoa > Chordata > Ceratodontiformes > Protopteridae > Protopterus > Protopterus annectens. The sequence goes on from NC_056744.1 coordinate 1,030,781,838, forward strand.
GAAACCGGACAAAGGGGGTGGTATTGTGCTTATGTACCAGCAAGACTACGACAACTACTTGCATGATATGCTACAAAACACTAACACATATGAATTAATCTCATCTAATGAGTTAAATATTTCTTTAGACAAAATCAGGTACTCTCTGCATGACCATCTCATGCAGGGAGTTATTGATGAGAAATTGCACAACTATTTATTGGTACCAAAGCCAAGAACCCCCATAATCTTTGGGATTCCTAAGGTGCACAAGGGGCTCAATCCGTTGAAATTTAGACCCATTGTAGCTGGGGCTGGGGGCATTACAGAGCCTTTCAGCAAATTTGTGGACCACCAATTGAAAAGGTATGTTTCAAATTTGCCTTATGTGTGCAAGGATTCTTGGGAATTTCTATCCACATTGCCGTTCCAGATTAACAACACCAATTTACTGCTAGCCACCATAGACATTGTCGAGTTGTTTCCCAGTATACCCCACGTGCAGGGGTTGGATTGGTTCGGAGAAACGATAGCTGTGGAAGCAGGTCTTGGAGGCAATATGACCAATTTAATTATTGAGTTTATGGACACAATTTTGCACAACAATTTCATCTTTAACAATGGGGAATTTTACAGACAAAGAAGTGGAGTAGCTATGGGCACACCTTGCGCCACGGCTTATGCAAATATTGTGCTTCACAAATGGGAAACAATGCATATTCATTCCTCAAATTGGAAGCCATACATCAGATTTTATAAGAGATTTCTTGACGATATATGCATTCTTTGGGAAGGCACTAAGGAGCAGTTTTTGATGTTTATTGAGCACATCAGTTGTTCAACTAACTTTTTGAGGTTTACATATGAAATCAGCGATAGCACTTTGCATTATTTAGATGTATTAATAAAAAAAGACCCCAGTGGAATAGGTTTTCTTTCAAGAACTTACAGGAAGGCGACATACTCTAACACTTTCTTGCATTTTGAAAGCGGACATCCCTACTACATTAAAAGAGGTATTATAAAGGGACAGCTCATTAGAGCAGTGAGAATGTGTAGCAACACACAGCTGTTCCTTGAAGAAGCTGATTTTCTTGGAAGTTTATTTGAAGAAAGAGGATATCCCTTGGACCTATTTCGAACAATATTAACAGAAGTTATTACTAAAAGAGACAAATTTTATTTCCCTTTGCTGGGTTCTAATGCATCGGTTACAAGCAGCAGAGCAGTAATTGAGAAACCACTCCAAAAGAATTTTATATACACTTACACACAAGATGCTACATTTATTGAGAACACAATGAAAAGTTTTTGGCCCATAGTAACCATGCAGGAAGAAATGGCAAGCAAACTACCTACTAATATAGGGTTCATCAGGAAAAGGAACACTAACCTAAAAGGGGTGTTTGAACAAAAATCATATGTCAAAATAGGTGGCAAAGTTAACGCACCTAATGACACATTCGGCACATTCAGATGTGGCCGATGCAATCAATGTCCTTATATTTTGCATACGGACAAAATAACTATTCCATCTAGGAATATTACCTTGAAGGCAAGTAGCAAATATTCCTGCAATTCTGCAGGGATGGTTTATATAGGGTTTTGCCAAGCATGTCCAGCTTTCTACGTTGGCAAAACTGACAGGCCCTTAAAACGTAGAATATATGAGCATTTGTACGAGATCAGTAAAAATAAACAAACCAATGCTTTTTGTAAACATCAATTGGTATGTCCAAAAATGGCATTAAAATTTTTAGTTATTGAGAAAATCCAGCAGGACCACAGGGGTGGGGATTGGGAAACTCTCCTTGAAACGAGAGAATTAATTTGGCAGCTAAAGTTAAATGCAGCTAAACAACCAGGACTTAATGACAATATTAGTTTAGCACCTATTCTTAAAAAGAGAAGGAACAAACTCTAAATGTATTTTGTTTTTAACCACTGAACAAAGATATTTTAAATTTTGTAGGTTGCATTTTTTATTGTGATGCAAGTTGTGAGAACACTAAATTTGTACTATATAATGCATTAGCATCATTTTTAGGTGGCTCACACCCATTTGAGTTGTTGTTTTCTAAGTGGTTTGTTTACATACAAATTAACATATTGACTGGTGGTTTGATTTTTAGGTTTTTAAATTTTAAATTATATAAAAAAACTGTTTTGGGATTGTAGGTATGGGGTTTTAAATGTTTTATTTAATTAATGTCAAGTTTAAAACTAAGTTCACATTTTTTACCATTCTAAAGGGTAATGAGCGTTTCCTATATGAGCTTTTTTGCAATCTGCAACCACTATTGAATTGCACTAGAGGGTATTTGCCAAGAAAATAGCAGGAAATCTCATTAGGCAATTTTAATGTAAAGGGGGAAATTAGAGATTACATACAGTGGTGTTAATTAATTAATTGTCTGCATTACCCAGCTATAAAAACGCTGTACATTCACCTGTCTTTGTCTCACTTGAAAAAGCCTGGTAGGTACCAGGCGAAAGCGCTCGTGTTATTTTCTGTTCTTTGTGTCGATAAATAAATCGTTTTATTGGAATTTGGAACTGCATTGGGCTGTCATTTAATGCACTACTTGGATTACAAAACTTTTGCTGCATTGCTGGCTGAAATTTAACTGTTTATATTTTAAACTGCAAGCACCAGTCCTTGTCGTTTGGACCGGAAAGGTTTTTTGCTCTACTTGTTCCTGGTTAAACGTTGATCTTATTCTTTGTGGAACTACCCATCTCTCACGAAATTCTGTTAAGAGTCCTGCAAGAAGGACCTTCACTGGTGGCTTCATTCCACCCATGTGACATCAGGTCAACCCTTTCTTCCACCACAGCCGGTGGTGACAGTGACCACAGATGCCTCCTAGATATGGTGTAGGGGGGGCATTATCTGGGCAGGACAGTTCAAGGTACTTGTCAGGATCATGAGGCCCATTTGGATATCAATGTCCTGGAGATGAGAGCAGTGCTTTTGACATTGCAGGCATTCCAACACTCTCTCTCATTGGGAACAATTACAATACAGACAGATATGTCAGTTGCTTGGTACATAAACAAGGAGGAGCCAGGTCTTATCCCCTTTGTGGAGAGGCCCTTAGAATATGCCAATGGGTGATTTCCTCCCAACACTTTCTCATAGCTATGCACATCCCGGGGAAATCCAACGTGATAGCAGAGTGATTCTTATACCTCACAAGTGGTCCCTGAAGCAAGAAGTAGCTGAGAGGATTTTTCGCAAATGGGGCCAGCCTTGCTGTGACCTTTTTGCCACATCCATGAATGCCAAATGCAGCAGCTATTTTGCCCTGGTCCCCCCCTCCAGCGGAGTCGCCAAGGGATGCACTTGTACACAACTGGCCCTTAGGACTCCTTTATGCTTTCCCTCCCTTCTCTGATTCCCAAGGTTCTTCAGAAAGCCAGCTCATTTGAAAGTACCATACTGGCCTCATCAGATTTGGTTCCCCTTCCTTTGGCCTCATCTTCAGGAGGAGCCATGGGTTTTGCACACAGTTCCAGACCTTCTGACACATACATCTAGAATGCTCAATCCTTCTCTTCAAACTGACAGCTTGGCTGCTCCAATTCCAAATATAGCCAGGCTTCCTAATCTCCCTTCATTCAAACATATCTTAATATCTTCTCATAAGACCTCAACCAGAAGATTACATATCAGCAAGTGGAAAAGATTTTCTTCCTGGGCAATGACAAAACATATCGATCCCTTTTCTGCTCCCATAACTGTTATTCTTGAATTTCTGGCCAAATTATTTAATGAAGACATGGCTGCAGCTATATCTAATTTCCATATGAATGATCTCATCCCTAACTTTATGTCCCACAAACTTTGTAAAGCCTTTCTGAAGGGAACTGTTTTGTTAAGGCCACCCCACAAGATCTCCTCTACCTCCACGGAACCTAAATTTTGTCCTGTCCTATTTGATCCTTTCCCCTTTTGAACCTGCCTCATCTTGTGATCTAAAATTTTTAAGCTGGAAAACAGTTTTTTTGGTTGGTATCACTTCTGCTAGAAGAGTTTCAGAATTGCAAGCATTGTGCATCAAGCCTTCATATATGATTTTTCATGAAGACAGTGTCTTCCTCAGAACAAATCCACCCTTTCTACCAAAAGTATGCTCAAAGTAAAACTTAAATCAGTCCATTGAGTTACCCGTTTTTTTCCCAAACCATGGCAACAAGGCAAAACATATGATTCACCAACTGGAAGTACATAGACAATTAAGTTTTTTACTTACATAGGACAAAAGACTTCAGGAGATCTGATCAGTTATTTGTGTCATTTTCAGAAGCAAATAAAGGTGCCCTCATTTCTAAGGTCATGCTCTCAAAATTGCTCTTAGATTGTCTAATGACAAAGCTCTCCCCTTTAGAGTCAAAGGCCATTCTACAAGAGCCATGGCAATGTCTTCTGCTTTGAGCTAGACTGCCACTTGATAACATTTGTGCTCTGGTGACTTTGTATCACTCATTACAAAGTCAATTTTGCCTCCAGGGCTTCCTTTGGTTCCACTGTCCTGAAGAATATACTCCCGTGAGCCACCCAAAAAATATGGTACTAGGGATGCTGTCCCAATCAGTAAGAAGGAAGTTGAGATAGGACAAAACATAACAAAGAAGTTATGTACTCACCATAATGTTCCATGTTTGTTGTCCATCTCACCTTCATTCTTACATCCCGCCCTCTTTCTCCCTACCTATGGCTCCTGGAGAACAAAGAGGTTCTTCCTTGGTAAGAGTGTCTCTGACCTTCTTCATTGTTTATTTATTTATTTTATTTTATTTTACATTTTATTTTACATTTGTTAACCGGGCTAGTCTGGCTGGATACATGTCCATTTTCAGCAGAGGCCCGAGGAGAAAAGCTCCACTATCAGACTAAGACAATACATGAGGAATACTTTACTAAATAAATCAATTTTTAAAAAAAAAACAAAAAACAAAAATGTACAAAGACAAAATACAGTTTGCCTGGACTAATTTAAGTAGGTAACAAACAGAGTTCACATTATGTGGCTGAGGAGTTAAGCTCAGGCACAAAAATATAAAGTTGAGTTAAGGATATCTGTAGTAAAGCTAAATAATTTAATCATCGGTCAGAAGGCTAGAAGACAGATTCGGTAGTTAGCAGAGGGAAAGAAACTGATGGTTACAAGTGTTAAAAAAGCAAGTTAGAAGGTAAACAGGTAGATAGGTAGTAAAGCTATGGGAAAAAGGGGAGAAAAGATAGATAGAAATTGTGGATAGAATATGGTTACGTAGGGTAAAAGTATTTTAACATAGTTAAATGTTAAGAAAGTCAAGTTGAAAAGGAGAGTGAGGAAGCAGGATAGAGATGAAATGCTATGAAGATGGTCTAGGTATGGCTGGAAAGTAAATAGAGAGAGGATGGCTATACGGTGAAGTAGGCAATAAGATTGGAGAAAAGAGTGAAGGTCCAGTGAAGGGGGCTGAGGATGTTAGTCTAGGTAAGAAAGGGAGTGGAAAGAATTGCAAGTAGCAGACTGTTTAGAGTAATGAACAGTACTATGCTCAGTCAGGATTGGAGCAGGGGCATAGCCAGTGAATTAGTAGGTGGTTTTTTATCTGTTTTTTGAAAAGGTGACATGATGTTAGGGAGGTCAGTTCAATGGGAAGTTTATTCCAGTAAGAACCGATAGTGTTTGCAAATAGGGAATCACCTGATTTGTTATGAGATTTCAAGGTAGTAACTAGTAGCTTGTTGGCTGATCTGAGTGTCTTGAGATTTTTATAAGGTGTGATGAGTTTATTTAGTATGGGTATATTGGAGGGGTAATGAAGAATTTTGAAAGTGATGATTAGTTGTTGTAGGAGTATAAGGTTCGGGAGTTCAAGCCAGTTGAGTTTCTTTAAGTTAAGACAGTGGTGAGTTTGGAAAGGTGAGCCAGTGGCAAATCTGGCTATACTGTGGTAGGCAGTATTCAGTTTCTGAAGATTGCCTTTAGATAAGTTGACAAAGGAGGGGGAGGCGTAAGTTAGTGTAGAGATAAGGTGAGTTTGGGCAAGGGCTACTCGGGAGGTTGAAGTGAGATAGGGCTTTAGCCTGTATAGGGCACCAATCTTTTTATAATAATCTTCATATGATGATTCAATAATACTTTAGGTACCTATAGTTATCAGCAAACGAGATCTGGAGAGTTGCACTAGAGCATGATCAGATAGGGATACAGCCACGAGCCAATGGAAGACCTGGAGTTTTAGTAATGCGGCCAAGTCAGAACAGAGGATAGATTACAAACCCAACCAGCAAGAATGAAGGTGAGATGGATAACAAACATGGAAGGTTATGGTGAGTACATAACTTATTTTTTTCATAGGTAGGTACTAGGCTATTGGCCCTAGGACCAATACAAGCCTAGCCAAAAAGGTACCCTGGCTTTTGCAACCCAAGAAAATTATTTTCCTGTGCCCCTGTTGAGCAGAACCACAGAGGTGATCCCCAGGGTGAATTTCCTAATTCGCATCCAATCATCAAGATTTTTCTTGAAGAGTACTAATGAGGAGCTTTGTTTGATATAGATAGGTAGTTTGTTCTAGAGTATAGGAAGTTTCTGGGACATTAATTTATCCCTCCAGCATGTTCTGTTTATTGTAGTGACAAGGTTTAGGTCCCTAAAGTGTGTAACTCAGAGGGATTGGGATTTCTTTAAGTACAGCATGTCCAACAGCTCTGGGTTTGACATAGCTTTGTATGTTAGGCAGAGATCGCCTCTGAGTAGGTGATATGCGATGGAGTAGAGCTAAAGTTTTTTGAGACAATCTCCATAGGGCATCTGTTTGAGGCTGATAATCCTCTTTGTGAGGTATTTCTGTGGCCTTTCCAGTTGTTGTAGATGTTTTATGAGGTATATACCAAAAGGGGCGTTGTACTCTATAATGGGTCTGAGTGATGAGTAGAGGTGAACAACGACCTCTTTTTTTTCCTGGATGAGAAACCTTTTGTGATGGTGTGCCACACGTAGAAGGATTTCATGACTACTGTGGTGATGTGATTATCAAAGAAGAAACTACTATTCACCTGTGTCCCAAGGTCTCTTATCACACTTTTGGTGTTAAATAGACTACCACCAATGTGGTAGCTCATGGGTACAGAGTTTTTACCAAAGGAGATGACAATGCACTTTTTGGCATTGAGCTTGAGGCCATGGCTTTGACACCAGGCATCTGTCTCCGCAAGGCCCTATTGTAGGATGTCCACATAATTAGGAGTTTCGATTATGGCTCCTAGTTTGCAGTCATCTGCAAACTTAGTTAGCCAAAGACCTTCTGTGCTAGCTTGTACTTCAGAAAAGTAGATGTCAAACAGGAGGACCCAGGACTGAACCCTGTGGTACTCCACTTGTCACTGGTCTGAAGTCGGATTTGGAGTCTGCTACTTTCACAGTGTGGGTACTGTAAGTGAGCCAGTTAGCAACCCATCTTGTGACAGAGATTTATACCTAGTTTAGTGAGTTTATCTATAATTTCAGAGTGGGGGGTGGTGTCAAAAGCCTTGGCGAGATCTAGATAGGCTGTGTGAACCACCTTTACCCTCGTCTACGGATTTGGTGACGGTTTCAAAGAAGTCTATCAGGTTTAGGAGACATGATCTGCCTTTTACAAACCCAAACTGGGTGGGGTCCAGAGTTTGGAGATTACAATGTCTTTGTATACAAGATCCATGATGATACATTCCATGGCCTTGCAGACCAGGCTCGTTAGGCTAATGGGGTGGTAGTTCCCAGGGTTCATATTGGCTCCCCCTTTATGGAGTGGGATAACCATCTCTGTGGGAAACTATCACCATTCAGTAGGCATAAAGCCTGAGGTGAGGCTATGACTGAACATGGTGCTTAGGTGGGGTGCCAGTTCATTCTGAAGTTCAGGTAAAACACAGCCTGGGATGTTGTCAGGTCCCATGGATGCTGTGTTCTTGGCTTTGGAAAGTGTGGTTTTTACCTGTGCAGCTGTGATTACAGGAACTTTGCATTCTTCTTGTATAGAGATGGCCGCTTTAGGGGGTGAGGGGGGGTAAAGTTAGCATTGAACCTATCTGCCAGGATGTTGGCAATATCAGTTGGTTCTGTATATTTAGTGCCATTGTGCTGCAACCCAAATCAGATCGGAGTCTTGATATAGCTATAGAATGCTTTGTGCTTGTCTTTAGAATCGGTTGCGATTTTGTTTTCATAACTAGCTTTGGAGGATTTTATGAGGGATCTCAGCTTCTTACTGAGGCTGACCAGGGAGTTCCTCCAATCATTGGATTTTACTCTTTTTTTGCAACAGTTTCTTTCTTCTGTTGTAGAGTTTGTTTATGGCAGAGGACCACCAAACTGGCTTCCTTTTCTTAGAGGATAGCATCTTGGTTCTGTTTGGGATAGCATGATCCATGAACTCATGTAAGTGCTAAAGTACATTTGTGTAGGATTCAGCAGTCATACCTCTATTGTCCATCTGCAAGGGTGTTGTGAAGTTCACGTCTGTCTTAAGTGTGAAGTTGGCTTTGGAGAAATTTTTTATGGTGGTTTCCCTAGTGAGGGGTGGGGGCAGGATGTGGATGTCTAGGGTGATTAGCTTGTGGTCGGATCTGACCAACGAGGAATTGACCTCTGGTGTGGAACACCTGTCACCCATGTTGGTAATGACCAGGTCTAGGATATTGCTGCCTCTGGTGGGGGTGTGGATAAGTTGATCCAAGGCACTGGAATTTATGAATTCCAGAAAATGTTGAGCAAAAGAATTGATACACGAGTCGTTTTCTGAGTTAATGGTGGGGTAGTTGAAATCACTTATTATTAGGGTGTTGGGTTGTACCCTAATATTTTACAGTGTATTAAGAAATGAGGAGTGGGAATCCTGGGGCATGGTGGGGGATCTGTAGCAAGTTACAATTTGGATTATGGTCTTGCCCAGAGTTAGTTGCACTTGGATAATCTTGGATGCATTATGCTGAGCAACTAGCCTGGAGATGTGGATATCCTTAATGAATATGGACACGCCTCCACCATTAGTGTTTCTGTCCATGTTAGGTGGCAGAAAGGTGTGGTATGAATTATAGCCTGGTAATGCAGGGAAGCTCTCTGTAGCCTTGAACCAGGTCTCTGGTTAGGTGGCTGAAAGGTGTGGTATGAATTATAGCCTGGTAATGCAGGGAAGCTTTCTGTAGCCTTGAACCAGGTCTCTGTCACTGCACAGATGTAGATGTTCTCCATTTTAAGGAGTGCCTCAAGTGAATACATTTTGAGGTTTAGACTTCTAGCATTGATTTGCATTACCCTCATGTTTTGCTTGCTTGTCCCTGTTAAGGTGGTGAATTTGTCATTTGAACCTTGCCTAAAAAAAAAAAAGGCACTATAGGGTTGTCAAGAGCCTTATCCAGAATCCCAAGGGCAACAGGTGCAGGCTATCTCTGGCAAATCATCATGGTCTGTCGATCATGTCATCACAGGCAGACAGATACTGGATCCCCTTAGAATGACACCAGAAGCTTAGCCAATTGTTGAAGTCAATCATTTTGTCCTTGTACTGTGGTATCATTCTGGGTGATGGCAGGATGCTACTTAGGGCTAGAGTCATAGCTGCCTGGGCTACAAGATCAGAGAGCTCCTCCATGTCTCTTTTCATGCAGTCTAGGGACGGTACGTCTCAGGTCATTCAAACCAACATGGACAGTGACAGTCATATTTGTACTTGTTGTGGAGTGATCTGAGTGTGTGTGTTATGTGGCAGATCCTGGCACCAGACAGGCAGCTGACATTCTCCTTGTTTAGCCTGCTGAGTGGAACGTCAGTGTGCCTGACTAGAGTGTTGGGTACATTGTCATACCTTATGGGCTGTCGTTGAGTGACGCATTGAGTTTGTGGGCTGTGTGTCATTTGGGTTGTGTTTGTGGGAGAAGGTTGCTTGCATTTCTGCTTTCGAGGTCTCTGTTCTTTGACCAGATTTTTATTGAGAGCCTCCATGAATGTAGGTCTGTGTTTCGTGTTTCTGTGTGTGTGTTTTGGTGGTGTAGGTTTTGAGGGACTATGTGATGAGTGTGGTGCAAGTGTTTACCTTCTCCTCTTGACTGTCTAGCCCAGTCTTGGGTGACAAGAGCTTTGCTTCCAGTTTGGCTATATAAGTGCATCTCTCACAGGTTGTAGTGTTGGGTGGTAGGAGGAGAGTGTTCTCTGTGTACATGAGGCAATTGCTGCATTGCCCCAAAAAGCCCAGATTCATCAGGTAGACAGGAGAAAACACCAGGAGCTGACCCTTAGACATGTCTGACACTGGATAGGTGCTTATTTATTAAGTACTAAAAACTGTTTTTCTCTAGACAAGTGAGGAAAGTTGAGTGCTGTAGTAATTTATAGCTTATTTAGTGCTTACAATGAGTTCTGAACAAGTGCCGAGCTTGAAGAAACAGATTTTAGTGCTAAAACTTAAAAAAAAAAAAAAAAAAAAAAAAAATGGCTAGTTCTAAGGGAAAATTTAAAGGGCAGACTTTATGGCACCAGGAATAGTTTTTAGTTGGAGAAGCAGAAGTTTCACACCAAAGTGTTCCAGAACTTATTGATTCTTTTTGTAACTCACTTGGGTGACAGAGTTCATGGGTCATTAAAAAACATTGGCTGAGAAAGTCTCATTACAAACTGGGATCCCCTGAAGTATGCATCACCACTAGCAAGTTTGGTGTCTCAGACTATTGCCAAACTCTTTTTCTTGTTCATCACAGTGGGCAGAATGTAGTCTGTTTGCTGATATTCATATCTGAATGGAATGAGAAATAAGACACTTGTTTGGAATTATAGGTTCATAGGTGTATACTAGGCTAATGGCCCTGGAGCCTTTACAAGCCTAGCCCATAGGATTACCCTGGCATTGTGCCACCTGACCTTAGTTCCCAGTGCCTCTGTCGAGTAGAGCCACTGGAGTGATCCTTGGGGTGAATTTTCTATTTCCCATCCACTGAAGATTTCTGTTGAAGAGGGCAATTGAGGTGCTCTGTTTGACATGTATGGGAAGGCTATTCCATAGCATGGGCAGTCTCTGGGTTATGAACCTGTCCCTCCAGCTTGTTCTGTTGATTGTTGTAATGAGGTTGAGGTCTCTGGAGCATGTGGTGGAGACGAATTGGGATGTCTTTAGATGTAGCATTTCTAACAGAGCTGGGTCAGACATGGCTTTGTAAGTCAAGCAGAGAGACAATAGTTGGAGTTTGAGTCTGCCCATATAGGACAAGTGTTTAAGGCCTAGGATCCTCTTTGTGAGGTACTTTTGTGGCCTCTCCAGTTGTTGCAGGTGTCTAGTGAGGTACATGCCAAATGGGGCACTGTACTCTATGATTGGCCTAATCAGGGAAGAGCAGAGGGAGACAATGACCTCTTTCTTCCTGGATGCAAAACCCTTAGGAATGAGATGTGCCACATAGGACTTTATGACCACAGTGGCAATGTGGTGGTCAAAAGAGAGGTTGCTATCAACCTGTGTTCCCAGATCTGTTATAACTCCTTCAGTGCTCAGTGGACTACCATTGATGTGGCAATTCATGGGAATTGGGTTTTTCCCAAAGGGGATAATGACACATTTTTTTGCATTGAGCTTAAGGCCATGGTTCTGCCACCAGTTGTTGGTCTCGGTGAGGCCTTTCTGTAGAATGTCAACATCACTTGGGGAGTTAATAGCTCCCAACTTGCAATCATCTGCAAACTTTGTCAGCCAGAGTGCCTTCATGTTGGCCTGGTCTTCAGAGAAGTACATACCAAACAATGAATAGACCCAGGATCGAACCCTATGGGACTCCAGTTGTGACTGTTCAGCAGTCTGATTTGGAGTCAGCTACTTTCACACTGTGGGGTTCTATCTGTAAGCCAATTTGCAACCCACCTACTGATATAGGGGTTGATGCCTAGCTTGGTGAGTTTTTCTATGACTCCTGAGTGGAGAATGGTATGAAAGGCTTTGGCCAGATCAAGGTAGGCTGCATGAACCACCTTGTCTTTATCCACAGCTCTGGTGACTGACTGACTCAAAAGTCAACCAGGTTGAGCAGGCATGAGCTACTCTTCACAAAACCAAACTGTGTGGGATCCAGAGTTTGGAGATACCCTATATCTAGTTTATTAGGTCCATGATGATACATTCCATAGCTTTGCATATCAGACTGGTCATGCTAATGGGGCAATAGTTCCCAGGTTCTGTAGTTGCTCCTCCTTTGTGGAGAGGGATGACTGCAGCAGTGCACCATTCAGTAGGCACAAAGCTTGAGGTGAGGCTGTGATTGAACAGTGCACACAGGTGAGGAGCCAGTTCACTCTGTAATTCATGTAGAGCACAGCTGGGGATATTGTTAGGTCCCATAGAAGCTGCATTCTTGGTCTTGGACAGTGCTATTTTAACCTGTGCAGCAGTAATACTGGGTGCCTGGCAATCTACTGGTATTGTGATTGGTCCTTTGGTGGGGAGAGAGTGGCAAAGTTGGCACTGAATCTGTCAGCCAGTATATTGGCAATATATGTTGGCTGGGTATAGGAGGTACCATTGATGCAGTAGCTCAGATCAAATCTGTGTATTGCCGTAGAGATTCTTTACATAAACTATAGAAGGCCTTGTTGTTGTCTGCTATCTGCTACAATTCTGTTTTCATAGCTAGCTTTAGAGGATTTGATGAGAGATCTCAATTTTTTGCTGAGACCGATAGAGTTTTTCCATTCTTGGGACTTCACCTTATTCTGCATCAGTTTCCTCCTTCAGTTGTAGAGTTTATTGCAGGGGACCAACCAGATTGGCTTCCTTTTTTTGGAGGAAAACATTTTAGTTCTTTTGGGTATGGTGAGATCCATGCATTTGTGTATGTGTCCGTATGCAACTATTCATCATTTGCATGGGTGGTGTGAAGTTAGCTACCTCTGTTTTTAGGAGCCGAAAGTTATCTTTGCGGGACAGGTGGGAGAGATGTGGATTTCTAAGGTGATTAGTTTGTGGTCAGATCTAACGAGGGAGGAGTTGACTATTGGTGTAGAGCAATGGTCACCCAGGTTTGTAATGACCAGGTCAAGGATATTGCTACGTCTAGTGGGGGTAAGAATGAGCTAGTCCAGGGCATTGGAATTAATGAATTCCAGGAAGTGTTTGGCAAGTGTACTGGTACAGGAGTAGTTTTCCCAGTTAATGGAGGGGTAGTTGAAGTTGACCAGTATGAGTGTTAGGTTGGACCCTAATATTCTCCAGGGTGCTTAGGAATGTGGAGTGAGTCTTGGGACATGGTTGGGGATCTGTAGCAGGCTACGACCTGAATTGCTGTCTTACCCAATGTTAACACATCAGAGATACTTCAGATGCAGCTATGTTGGGCTACCAGTCTGGAGGTGTGTGCATCCTTGATGAATATGGAAACACCACCGCCTTTGGTGCTTCGGTCCAAGTTCTGGGGCTAAAAGGTGTGGAATAAGTTATAGCCTGGTAGTGCAGGGGTACTTTCTGCCATCTTGAACCAGGTCTCTGTTACAGCACAAATGTGAATGTTCTCCATTTTAAGGAATGCTTCGAGGGAGTGTATTTTGAGATTTAGACTTCTAGCATTGAGCACCCTGACCCTCAGCTTGCATTTGTTTGTAGCTGTTATGGTGGTAATTTGGTCTTTGGAACACCACCTAAAAAAGGCACTATAGGGGTGGCAAGAGCCTTGGAGAGTATCCAGAAGCCCAGGGGTGACAGATGCAGGCCATCTCTGGCAAAGCATCGAGGTTGGTCAATCATGTCATCCCAGGCAGACATACTGGATCCCCTTAGAATGACACCAGAAACTTAGCCAATTGTTGAAATTGATCATTTTCTAATTGCACTGTGGTATCATTCTACGTGATGGTAGCAGCCTACTCAGGGCTAGGGTTATACCCACCTGGGCTACATAATCCGAGAGCTCCTCCATGTCTCTTTTCATGTAGTTCAGGGAAGTACATCTCAAGTCATTCACACCCACATGCACAATGACAGAGTCATATTTGTACCTGTTGTTGAGGGACCTGAGTGTGTGCGTTATGTGGTGGATCCTGGCACCTGACAGGCAGCGGAGTGTTACTTTCTCCTTATTCAGCCTAGTGAGTGGGACATCAGTGTGCCTCACTATCGAGTCACCTAGGACTAGTGTGTTGGGCATGCTGTTTTGTCTTGGGGGCTTTGGTTGAGTGGCACACTGTTTAGGAGAGTTATGTGTCTTGTAATTAGTGTTGTGTGGTCAAGTGTGTTTCTGTCTTGGAGGTCTCTGCTGTTTGGGTAGATTTTTGAGATCCTCCATGAAGATAGGTGTGTGGCTTGTGTTTTTATGTGAAGGCAGTGCTGGTGTGTGTTCTGGGGGGCTGTGTTCCATGTGGTGTGGTGCAAGTGTTGACCTTCGCCTCTTGACCAGCTGTTCCGGTCTTGGCTGGAGAGTGCTTGGCTTCCAGTTTGGCTATATAAGTGCATCTCTCGCAAGTCTGAGTGTTGGGAGGTAAGAGGAGAGGGTTGTCAAGTGTACATGAGGCAGTTGCTACATTGCCTCAGGATGACCAGGTTAATAGGAGAAAGCACAGGGAACTGATCTTTAGACATGCCTGGAGGGGTGGGCATTAATAATAAGTACTGGAGCTGTTTCCTTGTAGAATGTTTAAGTGCTGGTAGCACTTTTGTGTGCTACAAGAAGTCTGGTAAAGTGCTAGACTAAAGTTAGTAAAAGTGCAGGAGAGAAGAGAACTAGCAGATCTAAGGGAAAATTTGAAAAGCAGACTTTTTGGCACCGCTCAGAAGCTTACAAACAGTCGTGGATACAGCAAATCTGTATCTGGACTAGACTAGTTACAGGAAAGGTGGGAAATGAGTGCAAATGTGGGCTTTTAAACTGGAAAGTTTAAAGATGGGGAAAAAATGCCCATTCGCCAATAAACTACAATTTCTGGGCCAGAAACCACTCCTCTTGTGGTAGATAGTGGGAGTGGTAAGCACTAGGTAGCCTGATAAGCTTGAAGGCTTTCCTCCAACACAGAAAGGCTTAGGGGGCCTCAGAAGCTTACAAACAGTCCTGGACACAGCAAATCTGTATCTGGACTAGACTAGTTTGGAACTCAAACTGGCCACAGAGGAACACAAGTGGAACCTGGCACAAAGAACCATTTTAAATGGAAACTGCCATAAAGTAACGCTCTGAAATAAGCCTCTGCTATAATAGACTGTGTTGAGTGAATGACAGCCACCTGAATGAATGAATAGGATCCTGTCCTGGGGGCAGGAAGGCTATGCCCTAATATTTAAGGAGAACCCTATGAATGTGGCAGGCTGAGCTTGGGACATTTGGAATGTTCCAAGGTTGACTGTTATTCACAGAGAATAATTGTGTAACCATAGACCATCACATGAACTGCAGTGTCCCATGATGGAGCAGTGAGGGACCAGTCATCCATTTAAGATAAAATATTGATTCCCTATAGTCCTGGGTGAGCTACAACTACAAACATGCACTTGTTGAATATCATGGCTGCTGAGCTGAAACTTAAGGAAAGCAGCCTGAATTGATAATAGCTGGCACTGACCCAAGACTGCAAAACCCTCCTTAAATATTTTGATGTCTAGCAGTTAGTTTAGAGGATTATCTCTCTGAATTGTTGAGCTGCTTTCTGTAGTCCAGTAGCCAGGGTTCAAGTCCTTCTAATGTCATTTGCCTTGCTGGGACTTTGATCAAGTCAGTTAACCAAACAGTGCCCTCAGGTCAAGTACAGTTAAACTTGCCATAACAGTAGATGTACTAATACTTCACTGTTGAGGTTCTACCCCTCATGACAGCCAAGGTTTCAAATCTTAAGGGTTCTTTCCACATTTTCCAATGGTCATAGGCTCGAGGGCAGTTTCATATAAAGAAAATCAGTGTGCAAATGACCTTAGACCATTTTTTTGCCTAGGAAGGGAAGTAAAAGCCCTGAAAGAATAATGCCAGGAACTATATTCAAAAGGATGTACATCAATCCCTAGGGGTCTGGAGAGAGGGGAGTCTACTTTAGTGATCTATTAAGACAATACAACACAGCTACATAAGTAAACTTATGTTAAATATTCTGATCAATGTTACAGTACCCAAAGCTATATGGTTAGACTACCATAACTTAGAAAATAAGGGGATAAAAGGAGGTGGCCAATAAACCTTGTTTAAATGGCCTCAAACACACCTGTTTGAGACTTTGAAAAGGAATCCAGCTTATACTGCCTGAACAGTCAAATTGAGCAGAATTGCTGCTAAGGTATCATAGCAAGTCTGTAAAGAAGTCCAACCTTTGCCAAAAAGCCACCAAAGCCAACGTTCTTGTGGAATGGCCCCAACTCTGCCTGAGAGTGGCTTATTATGGTGAGTATAACAGAACCATCCTTCCCTCGTACCTTTGTAGGAAAACAAACCAGTTTTATATAGGTGAGTATCTGAGCTGCCTGCAAAGAATATCTTCTCCCTTTTTTGGATTCCATAAATACATGGAGATGAGAAGTCTTAGCTTAATGTAAAACCTGAGTCTACTTTAGGCATAAAATAATTAGTTTTCAAAAAAACCCTGCCCTTGTGAGAAATGAGGTAGGGTTGACTCGCCAGTGCTTGTAACTCAGAATCTCCAAGGAGATGTCGGAGCAATGATCAAAACAGTCTTCCATTTGGGGGGTGTGGCCAAGGATGAACACAGGATAGCAGCAGATTTCTTCAGCTCCACCAACATAACTACACTGACAGGAAATAATTACTTTAAAATTCAACTAATGTAATAATTTTCTTTCTAAAAACGTTTGGAATACTAGTATCTTGAATAATATCTAAAAAAGAAAGAAAATTTAAATAATTTTCCTGTCAGAAATCTTCTTGGAAATTTCTCTTTCATCACCTCTGTTCAGAATGAGTTCCAGTAAGGCTAACAGTCAGGATTCCAGCATCAAGAAAGAGCTTCAGTCTTTACTATCAACTATTCAGCAGCTAACAACTAAAATGGACAGACTGGATGTTAAAATTGATAACTTTATAGAAAAAAACACAAAACAAATGGATTTGTTACATCAAGACTTACAACATCAGAAAGCCCAGATTACAGGTATAGAAGAGACTCTTAATGATATGGACAACAGAATTCAGGAAGAAGAAATTAACATTGAATTTTTATTGAAACAGAACACACACATTCAATCCAAACTAGATGACCTTGAAAACAGATCCAGACGCAATAATATAAGGATTTTTGGACTGCCAGAAAATATAGAAGGTAACAACATTACTTCCTTTTTAAATACTTGGCTTCCCAAAACTTTAGATCTGTCAGAAGCATTTTCTTTTGGTATTGAAAGAGCCCATAGGTCTTTATCTAATTCCAATACAAATAAATGTATCATAGATCAGTTATTGTAAGATTTTTATCATCTTATGACAAGGAGATGGTATTAAAGGCTGCATGGGCTAAAGCTCCTATAAAAATTAATGAGGCAACTGTACGTTTTGACAATGACTATTCTTCCTTGGTAATAACAAAAAGAAAAGTTTATTTGCCATTAATAAGAGAGCACAGTTCAAAACTCATCTTTTATTTCCTTCCAAACTAAAAATCTTTTTACCAGATGGTGCTAGAATTTTTGAAGACTTGGACTCTGCTTTGCTGTATATTAAAAAAAATAAAATATTAGATAAAATAGAAGATATGGAATGGGCAAGCCCTTCGCTAAAGAGGATGGCAACAGGAACTTCTTGGAAGACTTCAGAGAAGCAAAAAAGACTAAAAAACAAATGACATGTTCTATATTTCTTTGAACTCTTTAATTACAGTTACTACATTTTCAAGAAAGCCACAAATATCTTAAAGATTTATTCAAAGTTACTTTTTTGTGTGCAAAGAACTGATTTTGTTTTATAAATAATCAAACTTTCTGAGGAACAAATAACCTGTTATGAATCAACTTGTTTCTCTTTGTGATAAAGAGACCTAAGGTTAGTAATTTGATACATTTCCTTTCTCTTCTTGTTTTAAATAATGGCATTCTCTTTAAACTATACATTCAGTGAGGGGTGGGGGAGGGCAGGGAGAGGTTTGATGGAAAATATGAAATAAGGGGAAAAATAATTTATTAGTTTTTTAAAATTATTTATGCTGTTTAAATACTGTTGCTAAATATTATACCATGACTTAATTACTTAATACATGATTTCAAATAATATGTCATGATATAATTGCAGTTAACTAGAACTAAAGTAGTTGAAAGTAATATGTCTCATGTTCCACTTTATTAAAACAAACAGCAAGTAATATATCTTTGTAGATACTCTTTGTAGGTCCCTTTTTTTTTTCCTCTCTCTCTCATCTATAAAATTATATGCTTCTGATAATACTGATATGTGTATGTAATAAGATCTGTATGAGAAAATGAAATGGGGCATATAAAAATAAGTTGTGTTTATGTTAAACAACTGTAGGCTTGGTTTCACTGTCATAGAGACTGTAATGACTTGTAAAATGCTCCGAGAAGGTTTTGCACTGTTTAGATTCATTTGTATAATAAAATGAATGCCAGTCACTTGCTTTTACTAAAATTCCCGCCAGAATGTTATGGGAGATAATCTGGGATGTGGGTTTCCTCGTGAATAGTGTCCTTGAGTCGTTTTAAAAGCTTCAACACTCAGAATACACGCAGAGAAGCTGAAAGCAGCCATTTTGAACTTTGACCCCTGATTTCACACTGACACATCACAGATCCAAGAAACTGTTTCAGGAAGTAGAACTGCTGTAAATGCGACTTTGTGATGAAAAATGAACTTTATGACACCTAAATGTAAGTTTTTCTTTATAATAACTTACTTATTTAAGATGTAATTTATAAAATATAAAAGTTAAAATGATTTTAAATGACTTAATATGACATAGTAAACTAATAGATTATTTATTACTAAGCTAATTGCCCTTGCGAGCCATTTTAAGCTTAGCCAACTATCCTTTGTGAGTCGCAAACCCTGCACCTTGTGTTTGTAAGGCAAACAACTTAACCATTAGGCCACCCTCCCAAGATAATGAGATATTTTAGAAGGCAAAACACATGTACACTTGTTTTTGAAAGCTTATATGACTGCAGCACTTTAATGTATATAAATGCTTATTATTTAAACATATGTAATGTTATAAATCATTTGCCTTGACTAACACAAGTACATGTATCATTATGATTATATTTTAGAAGAAATTGTCATGTGACATATTTTAAAGCTGCATTTCAGATATATAAAAAAGAGATGGCTTTCATCACAATGATTTATGTATAACTAGGAATCAACATTGCTCTGCAGTATGTTCTTTTAACTTATGCATGAGAATAAATATTTATTTAATTGGCAATAATAAATATGAGAAGGAAGCTTTTGGTGCAAGTACCAAAGTTTTAAGAGCTTTTAACTGTATTACTATGGCAGAAAGTGGGAATACCCTAATATAAGTAATGTCTGAACCATAATAGCCTAAGATAATATATGTTATTGAATTCAAATAAACATATAATAAGAACTTATTCTTACAAACTTTTATTAAACTACCATATAGATATTCCCCCTTTTTTTCTCTCTCTCTTCTTTGCTCCCTTTATCAAGATTGTTAGAATGCTATTTTGATTATGAGTGTATTATACAGAATAGATGTACATAGCAATATTAGTTGTTTCTAAATGTTTTATATGTTTATATGAAACTGTTATAAAAATTGTTTAGCTTTGTTATAATAGATAATCAAGTTAAATGAGGTTAACTTTGGTTAATAATAGTTAGTATTGAATTAATTTGGTGGCAGCTGAAGCACTGCTGCTTAGGATAGGGGGATATCTTGAGTGGTATTTGCTACTCGAAGTTGGAGTTTTCAACTCCAGGCTGGGTGCAATGTTTAATCCAAACATTATTTTCACCTGATTATTGTTGTATGTATATAGTTTTGACATCCACATCACATTTTATAAACTCATTGTCACTACAAATAAAAGTAAAACTTACACAAAATTCCATAAGATTTTCATTAAATACAGCTATAATTAATGGAACACCTAAAGGAGGAGACATAATAATACTTATTTTGTTAATTATTATTCTGATTATATGTTTTATATGTTCATAGAAGTTAAATGGTATCTCTAAAAGAAATTTCTTTAAACATTAATGGATTGAATAACCCATGTAAAAGGGCAAGTTTAATGAGATATATTAATTTGCATAGAGCCAACTTAATATTCCTTCAAGAAACTCATCTCCTGAAAAAGGATATAGATAAATTAGCCACTAATAAATATACAGTCTTGGTTAGCTCAGAACACACACAGAAAAAGAGGAGTGGCTATCTTATGGAACAAAAATATGCCCATACCTAAAACTATTAAGTCTTATAAAGATGATAAAGGAATGTTTTGTATGGTTACAATACAGATTAATGGGAAAGTATATACATTAATCAATGTATATTGGATACCAGGAATTGGCACTAATATAGTGAAACACCATCTCAATAAGATTATATCATTTTCTATAGGAGATATTATTTTAGCAGGTGACTTTAATTGTATCCTACATGAAAAAGATACTACTACTACAGGAAAGAGGAAAATTACTTCTAATGCAAAACATTTAAAGGATTTTATTAATTTATATCATTTGAATGATATTAATAATCAGATAGATTCTAAATCATTACCATACACTTTTTTTCTAACAGATATAAAACTTATTCAAGAATAGATAGCGTCTTTATTTCTAACCAAATGGTAACAGACTTAATTCCAAAATCATTTCATGTCCTATATCAGATCATAATTCAATTGTCTTTGAATTCATGGTAAAGAGTACTTATAATGTCCAGATCAAAAGAAATACAGCATACTTAACTCAACTAAAGGACTATAAAGATTATATACTTACAGAGGTGCAACATTTCTTAGACCAACACTACACCTGATGTCTCCATTGTTTACATTTGGGATGCTTTAAAATCATATTTGTATGGACAAAGTATCAGATGGTATAATAATAAAAGGAAATCCTGGGACAAAGAATTACTAGATATTCAAAGCAAATTAGACTCATATAAACATAATAATAAAGAAAATATTATGGACAAAAAAGTCATTGAGGAAATAAATAAATTAAATGAGAAATACAAAGAAATTTTAACTCATAAAGTCAAAATAACATTAGAGAAATATAAGTTTTTGTCTTACTCAATAAGTCCCAAATACTTACATAGACTTAAAAATAAAACAAAAAGGCTGAATAAACAAAATTATATCAAAGAAATTTTCTCTCCAGGGAAAACGAAGAATGTTTCTAGTTTACCAGAAATATTAGATGAATTTAAAAATCACTTTCATAAAATTAATCACATTAACATGGATTCTAAAGATAAAATAAAGAAATTTATAACTACAAACATGAACAAAAAACATAAAGATATTTCATATACAGAGGTTATTACACAAATAAGCAAACTTAAATCAAACAAAGCACCAGGTAATGATGGTATTATACCAGAGATTTATAAAATTCTTCCTAAAAGTACTTACTCATTAATACATAGGGTTTTTATTTCAGCTCAAAATGAGTTAATAACTCCCCCATCCTGGCAATACACATTTATTTCACCAATTTTAAGACCCAACCAGATGCACTTCATATAGTCCTATTTCATTACTTAATGTTGACTATAAAATGTTTATGAGTATTTTTGCTGACAGATTAAAGGTATAATAGATATAGATCAGACAGGCTTTATTATAAATAGAAATACTTTTGATAATATAAGAACTTTAACGTTAATTAATTATGCAAACAGGAAAAAGAAAGACTTATTAATCTTGATATAAGTTCAGCATTTGACTCAGTAAGTTGGGACTACTTGTTTATCTTATTGAAGTGTACAAATTTCTCTGATGCATTTGTGAATCTAATTGAACATCTATATAAAGGAGCATTGGCTTACATTAAGACAGGAACATATGTCTCAAAGGTACAAAACAAGGGTGTCCACTCTCTCCACTATTATTTACTTTAATAATGGAGCCTTGGGCTAATTTGATTAGAAACAGCACTGATACAGGATTTGATATAGATGAAAATACAATATCTAAAATTCAACTTTTTGCAGATGATGTTCTAATTACATCAGCAGGAACTAACTCTTCTATGCAGTCATTATTTGATAAAATGACAGATTTTAAAAATATCTATGATTTGATATTTAATGAAGAAAAAACTAAAATATTACCTATATACACACGAAATAATGTCCTCACTAATGATTTTCACAAATATATACCTAACTCAGGTCAGATAACTTACTTAGGTATAATATTAACTAAAGATATTAAATCTATTATACATAATAATTATAGTAACTGTCTTCATAATATACAAAATCTTTTCAATAGCTGGAACAATATGTTTTTTACCATGGAAGAGAGACTCACAATTATGAAAATGATAATATTCCCTAAGATATTATATTTAATACAATCAATAATACTCCCACCTACAAAAATAATTAAGAAATTGAATTCACTAATGTTAAATTTCTTATGGGCACCTAATAGACCTAGGATTGCATTAAAGAAACATACTAATAGCTGGTCTCAAGGGGGCATTTCATTCCCAGACTTTAATTTATATACTATCTCTTCTATTATAAACGTTATTACTTTGTTAATAGATCAGTCATATGTTGCAAAATGGAAAGATTATTGGGAACTAATTAGCATTCACTTCATGAAAATCTCCTTAATACATAAAAATACTATTGTAAATAACCCCATGTTATGGTTATTGAAGGAATTTTGTACTTCATCTATTACACCAAAATATCTAGCTAGTTACCCATTAAATATTATTATTAGATATCGTAATTTTATATAGTATAAGGAATGGAATTTTATCCTATTCCCTATAATGTATACACAAGGTATTCTTTTATCAACCACCTCTGAAAGAATTCTTTTAGTCACAGAGAATGATTTAAAGTATTGGTATCAGTTGCTGTCTGACAACAAAGTAAAAAATTTAGACTTCTTAAAGCAAGAATTTGATTTGAGAGAAACATGTTGGTTAGAAATTCAGACTTTTAGACAACATCTTATTAATAAACTTGATTTAATGTCTTTAACAGTTAAAGACTCTGTCCCAATTCTGATTACTTGATATCAAATTTACAACATAGGGTTTCTGATAAAGGTAAGCTCTCACACATACATAAAATTATTAGAGAAGAAACTCATTACAGTTCAGAAACTTATTGGAATTATTTTATTTCCATTAATGGTGAATCACCTAAACAATATATATTGGAATCTACTTATAAAACTACTTCTTCCATTAATTGGAGACTTTTTACTTGGAAATTTTTACATAGATCTTTCTATACACCTTTAATGATGAATAAAATAAATAATAAAGACAACTTATGTAAGAGATGTAAAGTAGAAATAAATGCTGATTGGGCACATATGTTTTATGACTGAATAAAATTGAAGGAATATTGGATGTTAATCAATGATTTTTTGCAGGCTCTTTTCACAGATAATTTCATTGTCTCTAAATCACTTATATTATTTAACACTCCTGTTCCTAAAAGTGTTAAAAAAGTTAAACTTCCCTTGTTATGGTCTATTCTAGCAGTGGCTAGAAAAATAACCAGAAACTGGATTTCAGATACTCCTCCTTCATTTAATGAATTTAAAAATGTTATGACAGAAGTGTGTCATATGGAATTAATGACAATAAAGTCAAGAACTACTAGAAAAACGTCTTACTATACTATATGGGATACTTTACAAAACCTGTTAAAAAAATCTTAGTTTCATTAGTAAGACATTACAGTTTAATAAACTGATTTGATTGGTAGTGGATGTCTCTGTAAATATTTTGGTTGTTTTATTAAATGTTATAATTATTTACATTTTAATTGCTTGTATAAGATTGTTATGATATTTATTTTGTATGTTAAAAACAATAAACTTGTTTTTTTTTTTTAAAAAAAAAAAAAAAGTCTTCCATTTTAAGAACCTTATTTCAGCCAGATGAGCTTTTTCAAATGGAAAAAGGGCATTATCAAGCAAAAAAAAGTTTAGATCCCATTGAGGAGCCATCAGTTTCATAAGTGGACAGATATGAAACAACCCTTTCAAAAACGATTTAACTTAAGTAGGATTAGGGAGGTGGAGATCAAAGGGCAGCAGGCAGAAACGGCTGAGAAATGTACCTTGGTAGGGGAATATGTTACGCCAGGACAGTAACTCACAAATCATCAAGAACCACTGGCAGCCAGTCCTGAATAAGGTCCTAGTTCTTGTACTGGCACCAACTAAAAAAAATTTCCAGTTGCACATCCATGACTACCTAGCAACAGTTCTTTTTTCACCTCTTTTAATACCTGCAGCATGTGATCAGACAAAAGGTGCTTAAGAGGCATCAACATTCTATAATCGAGGCAGCTAGTTGAAGAGATTTCAAGTTCGAGGTTCATCAAACAACCTCAGTCTTGTGCAAATAAATCCAGTCTGTGGGAAAGCCTGTGGTAATTGCCCTTGGCCAGATTGAAAAGAAGGGAGAGCCCAGGCTAAAATGAAGTCACAGACATTTTTGGAGAGTCCTAGCTCTTCAGAACAACTCAGGATGTCAATAGAAAGTGAATGAGAAAGCATCTGTTTTCCAGACTTGACTGACTTGAGAAGATTTCAAGCAAAATTTTGTCTGTTTCTAAAGAAAGGCAAATAGATCTACGTGGTATTTCCTACAGTTGTATCAATTCTTGGAAGTCCCAAGTGAGGTGTACATTTATGAGGGTCTGTCCCAGTCCTGCTGAATTTCTTTGCAATCATGTGTTGCTCTGATGGAATGTTTGAAGGCTGAAGAGTCAACTTGAGACAAGTTGTTACCTCACACGCTATTACAGAAAATAAGTTATGCTTGGCTCATCTGTTTATGCATACATCACTGATGTGGCTCATCTGTTTATGCATACATCACTGATGTGACCTGTCTAAATCTGCAAAAGTCCAGGGGACTAAAGAAGATTTAAGGCTTTCAAAGAGTCGAACACTGCCAACACCTCTAGCATCTATGTGCTTGGCTGCCTTGAAGGTTCCACAGATCTTGCATTTTAACCCCTTTTAAACTGCTCTCTATGCCAGATCTGATGCATCTAGAGTGACAAACTATTTGGGGGGAGGGGGAGAATGGGATACCTAATTACAAGTCTGTTTTGACACAGGCTGTCCCCAAGTACAGTTGTGCAAAATCTTACCATAATGGTAGATGTCCTTATCATTGTTGCAGTATGCTTTGCAATAGGGCAACCTGACATCCGGCCAGTATACAAAAACCTTCTGGTTGTAAAGGGTACATCAAATATTACACATATGCTCCTTGTGCATGGTATACGGCACAAGGGTGATGTCCATAAGTACCATCCTCAGAACAAAAGTCCCAGTAAGAATGACAGTCCAAGGATAAAGGTAGGTAACAAGCCCATCCAGAAGGAAAAAGGACCGGGGGGGGGGGGGTGAATACTGCAACAGTGAAGAGAAGGACATAAGATTTTATGCAACTGTATTATGTCCTTGCATATCATTGCTTGATTATTCTTTACAGTAGGGATAGCGTAAAAGCTCAAGAAAAAGATAAATAAAATCAAAAACCCCAAAGGGCACTTATCTGAAACTGGTAGAGCCAGCACACTAATGGGCATGCAGACGATCAAAGATTGCATTCAGACTGGTGGCAAAGAAGGTCTGAGGATGGTACATCTGGAGGTCACTTGTATGTCCTACGGTGTGTGTGGGGAATATACATGTTATGTATGGCATACCCTTTACAACAAAAAGACTTTGGTATACCGGCCAGACGGGTTGCCCTTGGCAGGGGATCCTTGTTGTAAAGAATACTGCAGCAGTAATATGGAAAGACCTTGTATAAAGATTTGAAAGATTGTTCCATCAACTTCCAAGGTATGAAATATCCTCTCTCCTTCATTTTTAGGTTCAGGAAAGAACATGGGGAGATTAAGAAAACTCAGACACTACTTCAGGTGTAAAAGAATTAGTTCAACAAGAAAACTTGTTTCGGTGGAAAATGAGGCCAGGTTGATTCAACATAAAAGTTTGCAACTCAAGATAATTTTCTTGGAGAGGTCAGAGCACTCAGTAAAACAGAACCTCAGATTAACTTCTCTAATGCAAAATTAACTCATTCCCTCCAGTGTAAGTTTGCACTGTAAATTCCAGGGGGTTGAGCCTTAGCTTTTCGATAGAATAAAATTATGTTCTCACATTTCAAACAAAAGTTCCTATCTCTGGAACCATAGAGGTTACTAAAAAAGTGCACTGTTCATATCTCTAGAACCATAGAGGTTACTATTTCATAGGCTCATAAGTAGGTAACAGGCTATTGGCCCTAGGGCCTATATAAGCCTAGCCAAAAAGGTACCCTGGCTTTCGCCACCCCAAAAAATTATTTTCCTGTTGAACAGAGCCACAAAAGTGATCCCCAGGGTGAATTTCCTATTTCCCATCCAATCATCAAGATTTTTCTTGAAGAATGCCAATAAGGAGCTTTGTTTTATATAGATAGGTAGTTTGTTCCAGAGTATGGAATGTCTCAGACAAGAATCTATCCCTCCAGCATGTTCTGTTTATTGTGGTGACAAGGTTTAGGTCCCTAGAGCGTGTAGCTCAGAGGGATTGGGATTTATTTAAGTGGAGCATGTCCAACAGCTCTGGGTTTGACATAGCTTTGTATGTTAGGCAGAGATTGCCTCCAAGTAGGCGATATGCAATGGAGTAAAGCTGGAGATTTTTTTTTTGAGACTGTCTGCGTAGGGCATACGAGGCCAGTAATCCTCTTTGGGAGGTATTTCTGCGGCCTTTCAGTTGTAGATGTCTCGCGTTGTAGATGTCTCGATGTACATACCAAAAGGGGTGTTGTACTCTATTATAATGGGTCTAATGAGTGATGAGTAGAGGGAAAACAATGACCTCATTTTCCCTGGATGAAAAACCTTTTGTGATTAGGTGTACCACATAGAAGGATTTCCCAACTACTGTGGTGATGTGATCATCAAGAGAGATACTACTGTCCACCTGTGTCCCAAAGTTCTCATCACACTTTTGGTGTTAAGTAGACTACCACCGATGTGGCAGTTCATGGGTACAGAGTTTTTACTGAAGGGGATGACAATGCACTTTTTGGCATTGAGCTTGAGGCCATGGCTTTGACACCAGGCATCTGTCTCAGTGAGGCCCTTTTGTAGGATGTCCACATAGTTAGGAGTTTTGATTATGACTCCTAGTTTGCAGTCATCTGTGAACTTCATTAGCCAAAGATCTTCTGTGTTAGCCTGTACTTCAGAGAAGTAGATACCAAACAGGAGAGGACCCAGTACTGAACCCTGTGGTACTCCACTTGTCACTGGTCTAAACTCAGATTCGGAGTCCGCTACTTTCACAGTGTGGGATCAGTCAGTGAGCCAGTTGGCAACCCATCTTGTGACAGGGATTTATACCTAGTTTAGTGAGTTAATCTATAATTTCAGAGTGGGGGATGGTATCAAAACCCTTGGCAAGATCTAGCTAGGCTGTGTGAACCACCTTACCCTCGTCTACTGCTTTGGTGACTGCTTCAATGAAGTCTATCAAGTTTAGGAGACATTATCTGCCTTTTACAAACCCGAACTGGGTGGGGTCCAGAGTTTGGAGATTACCACTGTCTTTGTTTATAAGTTCCATGATGATACATTCCATGGCCTTGCAGACCAGGTTTCATCAGGCTAATGGGGCAGTAGTTCCCAGGGTGTGGTGGCTCCCCCCCCCCCTTTGTAGAGTGGGATAACAGTCACTGTGCACCATTCAGTGAGTGCAAAGCCTGAGGTGAGGCTATGACTGAACATGGTACTTAGGTGGGGTGCCAGTTCCTTCTATAGTTCATGTAGAATGCAGCCCAGGATGTTGTCAGGTCTCATGGATGCTGTGTTCTTGACTTTGGAGAGGGTGGTTTTACCTGTGCAGCCATGACTACAGGAACTTTGCATTCTTCTGGTATAGAGAGGGCCCTTTAGGGGATGAGAGTGGGTAAAGTTAGCATTGAACCTATCAGCCATGATGTTGGCAATATCAGTTGGTTCTGTATATTTAGTGCCATTGTGCTATAACTCAGAGCAGATCTGAGTGTTGCCATTGAGATTCTTGACAATTTTGTTTTCGTAACTAGCTTTGGAGGATTTTATGAGGGATCTCAGCTACTTCCTGATGCTGACCAGGGAAGTTCCTCCAATCATGGGATTTTACTCCCTTTTGCAACAGCTTCTTTCTTCTTTTTGTAGAGTTTGTTTATGGCAGGGGACCACCAGATTGGCTTCCTTTTTTTGGAAGATAGCATCTTGGTTCTGTTAGGGATAGCACGATCCATTCACTTAAGTGCTTATAAAGTGCATTTGTGTAGGATTCAGCAGTCATACCTCTATTGTCCATCTGCATGGGTGTCGTGAAGTTTACCACTTTTGTTTTAAGAAGCATGAAGTTTGCTTTGGAGAAATATTTTACGGTGGTTTCCCTAATGGGGGGTGGGGGCAGGATGTGGATGTCTAGGGTGATTAGCTTGTGGTCAGATCTGACCAACAAGGAATTGAACTCTGGTGTGGAACACCAGTCACCCATGTTGGTAATGACCAGGTCTAGGATATTGCTGTGGATAAGTCGATCCAAGGCATTGGAATTTATCAATTCCAGAAAATGTTGAGCAAAAGAAGTTAATGGTGGGGTAGTTGAAATCGCCCATTATTAGGGTGTTGGGTTGTACCCTAATATTTTCCAGTACATCAAGAGATGAGGAGTGGGGGATCTGTAGCAAGCTAAAATTTGAATTGCGGTCTTGCCCAGAGTTAGTTGCACTTGGATAATCTTGGATGCATATATGCTGAGCAACTAGCCTGGAGGTGTGGATATCCTTAATGAATATGGACATGCCTCCATCTTTAGTGTTTCTGTCCAGGTTAGGTAGCCGAAAGGTGTGGTATGAATTATAGCCTGGTAATGCAGGGGTCCTCTCTGGAGACTTGAACCAGGTCTCTGTCACTGAACAGATGTCAATGTTCTCCATTTTAAGGTGTGCCTCGAATTAGTGTATTTTGAGGTTTAGACTTCAAGCACACAGAGTAGCATTACCCTCAAATTTTGCTTGCTTGTACCTGTTACGGTGGTGAATTTTTCATTTGATCCTTGCCTAAAAAAGGCAATATTGGGGTGGCGAGAGCCTTAGCCAGTATCCAGAATCTCAAGGGTGAAAGGTGCAGGCCATCTCTTGCAAAGGGTCATGGTCTGTCAATCATGTCATCCCAGGCAGACAGATACTGGATACCTTTAGAATGACAACAGAAGGTTAGCCAATTGTTTAAGTCAATCATTTTGTCCTTGTACTGTGGTTTCATTCTGGGTGATGGCAGGATACTACTCAGAGCTAGGATCATACCTGCCTGGGGTCCAAGATGGGACAGCTCCTCCATGTGTCTTTTCATGCACTCCAGGGAAGTTATGTCTCAGGTCATTCATACCAACATGGACAATGAGAGAGTTATATTTGTTGTGGAGTGAACTGAGTGCATGCGTTATGTAGCAGATCCTGGCACTTGACAGGCAGCTAACAGTAACTTTCTTCTTGTTTAGTCACCTATGACTAGAGTGTTGGGTACGTTGTTATGCCTTATGGGCTGTGGTTGAGTGGCACATTGAGTTTGTGGGCGGTGTCTCATTTGGGTTGTGTTGGGGGGTGAGGTTGCCTGCATTTGAGCTTTGGAGGTCTCTGTTGCTTGGGCAGATTTTTATTGAGAGGCTCCAGGAATGTAGGTGCATGTTTTGTGCTTGTGTGTGCTCTTTGGTGGTGTAGGTTTTGAGGGACTATGTGATGAGTGTGGTGTGGTGCAAGTGTTTACCTTCTTCTCTGTCTAGTCCAGTCTTGGGTGAAGAGAGCTTTGCTTTCAGTTTGACTATACAAGTGCATCTCTCACAGGTTGTAGTGTTGGTTGGTAGGAGGAGAGGGTTGTCTGTACAAGAGGCAATTGCTGCAATGCCCCAAGATGCCCAGATTCATCAGGTAGACATGAGAAAACACCGGGAGCTGACCATTAGACATGCCTGGATAGGTGCTTATTTATCAAGTACTAAAAACTGTTTTCCTCTAGACAAGTAAGGAAAGTTGAGTGCTGTAGTAATTTGTAGCGTACGAGTTCTGAACAAGCACTGAGCTCAAACTCTTCAACACAAATATTCGATAGTGGTAGTAGTATTTAAGTTTTAGGTCTTAAACAGGATTTTATAAAAGTCATAGCAACTATTATGTTTGTAATATTTTGCAAATATCTTCACAATTATCTCCACAATCAATCAAGTTACACATATGCTGCCTTCAGCATTTTGTTGAACCAGCTGAAAGCTTTCATGTGAGGCTAAGCAGTTCTGTCTGTGCTACTCAGTTGTCAAGATATTTAGAAAAACATGAAATTTATGATAATATAGATAAATATATGAACGATTAGTATCTCTCTACCTGCACTACATAGAAGTCAAATATCAGTGTTATGTTTGCCATTGTGTAAGCTTTAAGGAGAAACCTTTCAATACTCTGTATGCAGCATGGTTTAGGAATTAATGCAAATATGAACAAGCAATATTTAAGGCTTAGAGGCATCAGTAGGGTGCGACTTTAGATGCACCTGCAAGCATCACTTGTAATGAGTTAAGATACTAAGGGGAGGTCACCACATTTCTCTGATCCTCTTAAGCAAAAACATTTTGACACAAGAATGCACTGAAGAGGAGGATCCATGGACAAACATGGTGAAATGAACAGGAGTAAGAAAGAGCATAGGATAAAAATTCAGAAATACTGTAAAGCCAGAGAATAATTAGCCCTGAATGGGTGCTGGTTAGGTTGTTGACACCAGAAAACCATTTTCATTTGCTAATACATGATTATCTTGCAGCAGACTTTCTTGCCTGCATTAGTACCTGCTGCATATCCTCAGTGTGCAGGCTCCTAAAGGGAATGAAGACTCTTGTCATCTAGGCAGTCAGCTGAAGTTGTGTAGGATCAGGACATATCAAACACCAGTGATCTTCTGCAATTAAATCCATTCTATGAGTAAACGTGTGTTAATTACCCTTTGACAATTCCAAAAAAAAAAGTCACCTGGGCCAGAGGGGAGTCACTGCAATGATATTGGGGGATTCCTTCTGAATCTTCATAAGTACCCTGTGTATCAGCAGTAAGGGTGGGATAGCATAAAAAACATTCTTGTCCAAGAAAAGGAAAAGGCATCTGTCCTCCAGACCTTCTTGCATGGAGTCCAAATAATTTTGCCAGCTGAGAAGACAAATAGGTTTACTTGAGAAACTCCGCACATGTGGATCCTCTAATCTAGCTTTCATTCATGATGGTCTGCCTTGTGCTGATCAGCTTGTCCACCACAGAAGTTTGCTCTGACTGTATGGAGGATGCCTGTAGAATGAAATTGTGTTGTGAAGCTATATCCTAAGTTAACATGGTTAGTCCGCAAAGTGGGTATGACCCGATTCCCCTATTGCTTGTATACATGACTGTGGTATTGTCAAAACAACTTGAAGATATCCAAGGGACCAAATATGATTCAGAGAGTTGAGTGCCTTGATTTGGGCAAGCATTCCTTTTATATTTATGTACATCTCTCCTTGGTGTTTCTCACACCTTGCACATTTATCCCAATCCTGAAACTCCTTCCCAAGCAAAGTCCAAGGTGTATGTCATGAGCAAGGGAGACCTGGGTTTAGGAAAACTTGCTGTTCTCTTTCAAGTGATTTCTTTTCTGAAAAAAACCAGCAATGGGATTTGTAAAGAGAAGGGATACTGGTGCTGGTACCAGAGACTTCAAATACCATTGTATCTTTCTCATAGGGAATCGGATACCATCATGGAAGTATTGAATAGAGAAAACTATAAAGCAATTAAGTAGAAGTGTCATTATTAGGAGAGTATAGAAGATGGAACAGATGAGTAAAAATACTTAGAAAGATAGACGTGATAAAAGCAACACACAGTATTAGAACATATCAGGATCTGTTGTGCACTATCGCAAATAAAATATCAGCACAGGTGGAAAAACTTGACGATATGCAGATAAAGGAAAAAGTACAAAATCAATTTACTGATGACCCAAAAAAAGTTTTAGGGAATTAGGAAACCAGGTAAAAGGAATTGAAAGACCACCAAAAAAAAGAAGAAATAGATATAGTTTGGAGAAGTATTTAAGATACTGTGGAACCTAACAAAGATACTAAATGGATAGAAGTAAAAGAATAAGAAGTTTAAAAGGTACAGGATATGAAATGGGATTAAGTAATGGCCAGAGATTGAAAAAAAGAGTCAAGAATAGCCTCTAATTGGAAAACCCCACACCTAGATGCAATATCCAACTTCTGGTTAAAAGGATTAAACATCTTTGCATGAAGATTTACCTACGAGTAAGAGCTATTTTTATGCATACCCCGAACAGACACCAACCTGGCTAACAGGAAAAACAATGCTCCTACTTGAGAAAGCCTGCAAGCTACCCTAAAACGCATAGACCAATAACTTGCCTTATGATGACATATAAACTGTACAATGGAATTGATGCAGACAGATGTATAGTCATTTAGAAGAAAACTCAATTATGGAAATAGAACAAAAAGGGCAATTAAAGAAAGTCATATGAAACCATGGATAATTTGTTGTTAAAGTCATAGCGGAGAACTGTAAAAAGGGGAGGAATCCAAGTATGGCATGGACCGACTACAAAAAAGCATTTATCTCACATTCAAAGATAAAAGAAACACTCTACTCTGACTACATTACAGTAACCATGAAACAGTGGCAAACCACTTTGCAATTAAGTCATGATAAAGGACAAATTATTATCCCTGGGATAAAAATTCAAAGGAGGATATTTCACAGTGACTCTGTCACCACTGCTATTCTCTCTTGCCCTAAACACATTAAGCTGTTTACTTAGCTTAGGCCATGGCCATAATTTGGCTCCTACTTATGAAGCTTCAATGATTTAAAACTGTAAAGCTCATCAGATGAGGAAGTGAAAGCAAAACTGCAAGTTGTCAAAACTTTTTCAGATGATATAAGAATGTCATTTGGTCTTCATAAATGTAAAAAAGCAAACCATTAAACAGGAAAACTGCAGCACCAAGTAAACAGTTTGGGACAAGAATGGCATATAAAAGAACTTGAGGGAGTGCATAACTATTTGTGAATTGAAGGGCTCAACAATAAAACATGAACAAATGCAAATAAAACTTTGTAAGGAATACTTTAGAAGACTTAAATTAATCCTGAAAACAGCACTGACATCTAGAAACAAAATTCAAGCTATAAACCAATTTGCTCTTACTGTACTAACTTAGAGTTTTGAAGCGCTTGTCTGTCCAAAAATGTGTTAGATTAGGCAGCAAAACAAGGATGCTTTATGCTCACCAGATGACTTGTAAATCAGTGCATACTAAGATTATATATTTCCCTTTCCAAAGGAGGGATTGGCCTCCTTGAAATTGATTACATGTATAGATACGCAATCATGGGACTGCGCACATATCTGCTGACCTCTCAAGACCCAAATGTAGTGAAAGTTTGGGAACAGTTTTTTTTTACATTTGTTTACTGGGAAAGTCCGAATGGGATAAGACTCATTTTAGCAGAGGCCCTGGGAGAAGCTCCACAACATGAAGAGAATAAATCTAAGATGACTTCTTAATCTAGCAGAAGCATATTGGCATCAAACAGGAAGGAAATCAAACCAGAAGTAGATAAATCAGGCAGCAACTGAATGTGCCAAAAATCAAAATAAAGAATATAAGGTTAAGGACCAGATGAAAGGGCAAGAAATGCGGAAAATGCATAAATATAGTTGCGAGTATAGAAAACTTCTGAAAGAACCTCATGTTGATCAGGATCACATGCAGGAATAGTTAGAGAGGCAAATTCAAACCAAGAGATGAAAGATTAACACTGGCGGCACAAGATAGTGGGCTATGTACACATTAAGTCCATTGAACACGAGGGAGAAAGACAATTGTAGAATTGGAAACAGTTGCACATCTTGTTGCTGGTGGTAACATACTAATGACAGGACTGTATACTGAATGGCATAATATGGCGAGATTGTGCAAACATTATGGTATTGAAGTGGCTGAAAAACACTGGAAACACGAGCCACAAAGCATCATAGAAAATGATGAAGTCTGCATCACGGTATCACCCATTACCAACAGTTCAAAATATAGATGCTAGAAAACCGAATAGTGGTCCATGAAAAACAAAAGTAGCATTGATCATTGAAATCACCACACCCAGTGACTACAAGCATCGATTACAGAGACACAATCATAAAATATCAGGATTTGCAGGCAGAAATGAGAGCAATGTGGAAGAAAGATACCCAGACAGTTCCAATAGTGTTAGGACAATGAGTCTTATAAAAAAAGAATCTACAATTGTATTTAGATAGGTTACCAATACATGTAGCTTTGTACAAATTGCGGGAGTCATTACTGGGCACACCACAGGTGCTGCAAAGAGCACTTCTGGCTGACAAAGATTGAAACAATACTCTTTTCATGGACTTTAATCATAGTTTGACTTAGAAATGGGGTCTATTCCAGTCATAGTATTAGAAACCCAGAAGACTTGGAGAAATTAAAAAAAAAAAAAAGGGGGAGTCTTCATTAAGAGAATCATAGATGCTATGAGACCTAAAACTGATGTATTCTCTTGCAGTGACCAAAGTCTGCAAAACCTTAGAAATAGATAGATATATTTTCCCAAGGAAGAAAGGCTCTTTGAATGGAGGTGTCTGATATCCCAGTAACACAATCCTGTGAGGAGGAGTCAAAAAACTTTAATGTTTTCTTGGGATCCCAACTTGTCACCCAAGCAAGAGATTACAGACACTTTGAAAAAGGCTCTGCAAAAACGAGAAATGTAAATACCATATAGCCTACAATGACCTATAACTGCAGCTAGACACTGTGAACAATTCTGGTGCAGTTGATATTCCAAAGGGTAAGGCAGAGAGCTGACAATGTGATTCAGACATAAAACTTTTAAGAAATCCCTGAAGTCTGGATGAATAGGGTTGTGGTGATCAGCATCTTTTAAATAGCGTTATGAGCAAACTTGAAAAAGAAAGAAAAGGTAACAGGTTGTGAAGTGACATAATTTTGAACTTGGACACTACCACAAAGTTTTAGGAAAGAAAAATCCAAAACTGATCTCAAAGCATTTTCTTTCTTTGGCACTAAAAACATCCTTGAATGAAATCCTCTCAACCTGAGAAGGAAGAACTGGTTCTATCACGCCCTGGGACAGCATGTGTTGAAGGATAGGGGAATATAGTCTGTTCTGGTGGATAAGGAATTCCCCTTCAAAAGGAGGGGTTTCCTCCCACTGCTCTTTGCAACGTTTAATGATTTTCAGAACTCATCTGAAAATCTCTTGCCAAACAGAAAAGTTGAGATTCAGACTTTCTTGGGAGGGAAAGGGACCTCCAGGATGGGTGGGGGAGGAGATGTCAAGGTCTCTAAAATTAGTCATTCGACTTGGATGGTCCTTGGTTCTGGGATCCTGAATTCTTTTTGGAACCCTCTTGCCATTTCTTCATAAAAAAGAAGTTGTGTACTTACCATAACGTTCCATGTTTGTAGTCCAGCTCGCCTACATTCTTGCTGGATGGGTTCAGAGCAGATATTCAGCTTCAACTCAGCCGATACTAAAGCTAGAGAGCTTTTACTGGCTTGAGACCAACCCCTATCCCATGGTGCCTCACAGCAATTCTCCAGATCTTGTTTGCAAGAAAGCAATAGATACCCAACAGGTATGAATTCAGAAACTGTATAGATACAGACAGAAAAATTATGTAATCTCATCCATGCCATGTGAACAACTACAACCAGGTCAGACAGCACCAGATCCTCCAGAAACAGGAAGGGGGTAGGAGGGAGGGATGCAAGAATGTAGGCGAGATGGACTTAACATGGAACATTATGGCAAGTACATAACTTCTTTATGTTATGTAGTTCTATCTCACCGTAATTCTTGCTGGATGGGACAGCGTCCCTAGCACCTTTATCCCACATTGCTCAAGCAGAGAGATTCTTCAGCACAGTGGACCCAAAGGATGACCTGTTCCGGGAGACCAAATCCAATTTGTAATGAGTGACAAAGGTATGTGGTCTTACCCAAGTAGCTGCTGTGCAAATAGTATCAATTGGAAGCTTAGATCTAAAGGCACATGAAGTAGATACTGCCTGAGTAGAATGGCCTTTCGTTTTGCTAGGTAATTGTTTGCCAGCAGTTTGATAAGCAAAGGAAATGCAATCTGAAAGCCATTTTGAAAGAGTAACCTTGGAAACAGGCAAACCCTTATTATCATCAGAAAAGGGAGTAAATAATTGATCTGATTTTCTGAATTCTTTAGTCCTGTGTAAGCAAAATCTGAGAATTCTGTGAAGTCTAATTGGTGTAGTCTGTACTCAGATTTATTAGAGTGGTTTGGAAAAAAACACTGGTAGCTCAGTTGTAGTGTTCAGATTATGCTCAGAGCATATCTTGGGAAGAAAGAAAACATGAGCCACAAAGCTTGTGGAAAGGAGGTTGAACAGTAAGGGATTGCAGTTCTGAAACTCTCTTAGCAGATGTTATGGCTACTAAGAATAGTGCTTTCCAAGATAATTTCAGATCAGATGAAGAAGAGGGCTCAAAAGGTGCAGACAGTAATGATGTGAGAACTAAGGTTAAGTCTCAGAGTTCTGATGGTTGTTTGATCGGAGGCCTGAGAAGGAGAACTCCCTTCAAAAAGGTTTTGCACAAGGAGTGTGACATGATGGGATTTCCCATGAAGCCAAAATGGAAATTAGAAATGGCAGCTAACTGAACTTAACTGTAGTGGCTGCAGCTCCTGCAGAAGGATAAAATCGATTCTATAAGGTCTACATAGGGATCTAAGTCTTGGTTTGTAGCCCAAATAGAAAACCATTTCCATTTGCTGGGTACAACTGAGTGGAAGTTATGGGATGAGATCAGAATGCGTTTGACAGAAGGGGAGAGGGGAATGCACCTGGCTATTTGTGGAACTGGAGCAGCCATGCTGTCAATTTGAGGGTGTGGATGGTGGTATGGAACTGCCCCAATTGATGAATCAGGAGGTCTGGAGATGGTTACAGAATCCACGGTTCCTCCAAAAGGTAGGGCCACAGGAAGGGAAACCATACTTGTCGAGGCCAGTAAGCAGCAATGAGGATCAGGGTACTCCTCAACTGCCTTGCTTTCTGTATTACCTTTGGGATAAGAGGAAAAGGTGGGAAGGCATAAAGTCGTCCAGGGGCCAATCGTGGACTAGAGGATCTCTGGGTGACATCCCCAGGTGGGGAATCAGGGCAAAGTAGCTGCTGCATTTGGTGCTCAGGTGAGTGGTGAATAGGTCGCAGCAAGGCTGGCCCCATCTGTGAAAGATCTCTTTCACAACTTCTACATTCAGGGACCACTTGAGGCATCAGAATTGCTTGGCTGAGTTTGTCTGCTATCACATTGGATTTCCCTGGATGTGCATTGCTACCAGAAAACTTTGAGTGCCCATCACCCATTTCCAAACTCTTAAGGCCTCTCGGCAAAGTGGTTAAAGTACCTTGGACTGTCATTCCCAGATGATGCCCCCCTATCTGGGAAGCATCCATGGTCAAAACTGATTTATCTTGGGAAGGAACAAGTGGACGACCTAGGAGAAGTTGTTCTGTGTGAAACCACCATGTCAGAGCCTTCTTGCAGGTGTTTATGAAAATCTGATGAGACTATGGAAGGTCTTGCATCGACCATTGGGCAAATAGGAGCCACTGAAGTATTCTCAGGTGTAGATGGGCTAGAGGAACTAATAGGATGGTGGAAGCCATAGTCCCTAGGACTTGAAGGACTACCCTGGCCTGAATTTTTGACTGTTTAACAAGGATCTGACTTGATTGCGTAGACATTCTACTCTTTCTGGTGTTAGTCTTGCTGACATGGTGGTTGTGCCTATTTGAGCCTAAGCCTAAGAATACAATGTGCTGCAAAGGAAATGAGGCTGATTTTTTAGGTTGACTGTGATGCCTAAACTGGCGCACAAGGATAGCGTCATCCCTGGTTCTGATGAGTTGATGCCTGGTGGTAGCAGTGAGGAGCCAGTTGTCTAGGTACGGAAACACCTGGAATCCTTGATGTCTTAGGTGAGCCATTACCACTGCCATGCATTTGGTGAACACACTGGGGATTGTAGTGAGAATAAAGGGCAATGTTCGGAATTGAAAATAACTGGCTCCCAGCCAGAAGCGCAAGCGTCTCTTGGAGCGCCTGTCCATTTTGATGTGGTAGTACACATCCTGAAGATCTATTGAGCACATCCAATTGTTTTTCCCAATAAAAGGGAATATTGGCTGCAGAGTGATCATTCAGAACTTCGATTTCTTTATGGACTTGAGTTTGCTGAGATCTAGAATTGATCTCCAGTCCCCTGTCTTTTTTGGAACTGAGTAAGTTCTGGATCCTATTTGCTCTGTGGGGACTTCTTGGATGACTCTTTTTTGCAGCAATGAGATGACCTCTGATGTTGCACAGTCTAGTTGAATGGGTGCCACATCTGGTAGAGACCAGTTTGTTGGGGGTTCAGAAACAAAGGGACTCAGATAACCTCTGGATATTATGGTGTGTACACAACAATCTTGTGAGATGTTTAGCCAGGTGCTTGGGTACAGCGATAGATGACCCCTGACTGCCTCTAGAGATGGACAGTCTGGCAACCCCTCAGGGGCAATGGAAGGACAATCTCCCTGATGTTGTGGACCTCCTCTACCATGAGGGCAGTGTCTTCCATTATATCCCCCCCTCTGCCTCTAGGGGAGAGTTGACCTTGTGTCAGAGGGAAACCTTTCTGGGATTTACAGAACCACATTTTCCTTCCAGTATTACCCTTGGGATAGGGTCTAGATGGGTGGGAGAAATGGACTCAGACAGCAGAGAAGGTTTTCCCTTCCTGCTCATAGTCAAAGTCTCTTTCACTGGGGTCCAAAAAGAGATGGACCATCAAAGGGGACGTTAGTGAAGGAAGATTTAAAGGATTCCATAAAATTACAAAGATGCATCGAAGAATGTCTCCCAAGGGATATTCCTGCTGCGGCTGCCCTACTCACTCCATCTGCTGCATACAATATCAGCCTCATGGAGGAGTTAGCTATAGACAAAGGTGGAGAGCTGTACAGAAACCTTATCCATGGATCCCGGAGCTACTGAATCCTGGAGGACATCTCCCAACTCCTTCAGGAGATACCTCTGAAAATGAGTAAAATGGGTAAGGTAATTCGGCGATCTTAGTGTAAATGCCGCTGAAGAGAAGGTATGTTTCCCATACCTATCCATAGTCTTAGACTCCTCGTTAGGAGGATGGATATTAGAAGATGTTTCAGATAACTCCTTCTTGGTGGCCACTGCTACCACCATAGCATCAACAGGAACTCCTATGGTAAGAAAAGCCTTATCTGGTGCGGTCATGAATTTATTTTGCCTCCTTGTGATGGGTTCCACTGAGTCTGGGGGGGGGGGTGCAGGCTTTCCACGATATGACCCCTAAGAGTTGGTCATAAGGCGGTGTCATCCAGGAGGTGGAAGGTCAGGAACCAAAGGCCTCAAAATACACCAATTCATCCTCAGTAGGGTTAGAGGTCTTCCAGTCACCCCCTAAGGATTTTTAGGATGTCAGAAAAGGAGACCTCTTCAGAGGGGATCTAGAGGACCCTTCTGATTCCTCCAAACCAGTGTCAGAAGTGACACACTCAGGTGAGTCAACATGCTTCCTCTTACACAGTCTCTTCCGAGGGAGCTCTCCAGTGGGATAATCTGGGGAGGTTTTTGGAAGAGGGGACACCTCCAATGGGGGCTGCTTGGGTCTCTGGTTCCCTAAGCTGTGGGGGTGGCCAGGGGGGAAGAGGTTGCTACCTGCTGCTGGTGGGACACAGGTTCCAAAGGTTTAACTTTTGGAAAAGACAAAGCCTTCTCTAAGCTTCAAAAGTCTTTCCCCCCACTCCAAAGACCTCCACTCCGAGGATACGGATGGTTGGCTCCGAGCAAGGGGAAATGGCTCCAAAGCAGATGTGGGAGTTGAGCCGAGGCACCGAGAGGGTCGGTTCCAAAGAAAACCCAGGGTGACTGTCCCCCTCAGAGTCAACTAGAGAGCATCAGATCCCTTGGCTCCAGACTGAGCCACCGAGGCTAGAGTAATTGGTTTCAAGGAAGCGGGGAGGAGGATCCCTAGAACTGACTGATCCAAGACTGAAGAACCTGAAGTGATGGGCTCAGAGAGCAAAACAGTCAGAGGAGGAATAGCGTCATGTAAGAGGGTCGGCTCTGAAGCCTTTGGGTCCAGAGGGGCCAATTTCTTTACCAGAGTTGAATCTGAAAGCAACCTCTTCACCACCCACTCAATGTCTTCATCTGAGTGTGTCCTGGAAGATCTAGTGGAGACAGATGGAGATCTCTATCTCAAAGTGACACAGGATCAGTATCAGGTAAGATTCGGAAGAAGCTGAATCGGAGCTAGAACTCCTTGACTCTGACACTTTGGTCTTTTTCAACTGCTCTGAAGTTAGGGTCGAAGATTTGTTTTGAAGACTTAGGAGCTGACAGAGTTCCAGCTGTTCCTGGAAGAAACTGGTCATAAGACCCCTATCAATTAGTTTTCATTTCCTCTCATTCAAGACTCTGGTACTAATTGCATGGCAAAAGGTATAGGGGCTCTTGCAAATGAGCTTCACTTACACAGTACACACAAAGTACAGTTGTGTACACCTACCATAAATGTAGATGTTAGAGTGTCTTCACTGTTGCAGTCATGACTGTAGGGTTCTCCCCTGCCGGCAGGCAGTCTTCGGTCAGCCAGAATCCCAAAGTCTGGGTCCAGCGTCGGCTGTTCAACCATGCTCCCTGACGTCAGAGAGCCAGGAGTACAAAGCTGACAGCAGATGCCATGTTCTCCAGTTTTTCTTGTCCCAGATGTCAGGAGTCCCAAAATGAGAAAGGTCCCATATCCTTTGCAAATACACCTCAGAAGAATGGCGAAAAAAGGAACCACACAAAAGTAAAAATAAGAGGTGACAGGAGGGAGGGAAACCCAGACTGCAACAGTGAAGACACTCGAACATCTACATTTATGGTAGGTGTACACAACTGTACTATGTTCATCGTGTTTCACTGTTGCAGTCATGACTGTAGGGTAGAATCCCAAAGCAGAATGAAAGGGAGGTGGTCAAAGTAGAAGGGGCAGCTAAAAGGCCCTGCAAGACTGCAGAAGCAAAGCGTGCCATAGAGTAGAGAGGTAGATTGTAGTGCTTTGAAAAAGTATGCACTGAACTCCAAGTTGCAGCTTCCAAAATGTCTTTGGTAGGAACTCCCCTGAGGAAGGCAGCAGAAGTGGCAGCAGCTCTGGTGGAATGAGTCCGTATACTCCCTGGGATTTGCTTTCCATGGTGTGAATAACAAAATCTGATTCCATGAGCAATCCATTTAGAAAATGGTCTGTTTTGAAATGGCTTTACCTTGGGAACTTGAAGCATAAGAAATAAACAATTGCTCTGATTTTCTGATGTCCTTGGTTCTGTCCAGGTAAAAACGTAGTTGTCTGTGTACATCCAAGGAATGGAAGATCCTTTCCCCTTTATTTTGAGGAGTGGGGGAAAAAGTTGGCAAATGGATAGTTTGATTTAAAGCCACTTTGGAAACCACCTTAGGCATGCATGTAGGATTAGTCCTCAGACACCCTGTCTTGATGAAAAATAATATAAGGTTCCACAGCCATAAGAGCTTGCAACTCAAACTCTCCTGGCAGAGGTCAGGGCTAACAGGATGGCTGTTTTCCAAGATAAAAACTTGATGTCAGAAGAGGCAGCAGGCTCAAAAGGAGGCAAGGTGTGCTTTTCCAAAACATAGTTGAGATCCCAAGCAGGAATGGGAGGAGATCTAGGAGTTCTTAGCTCCTCTGAGAAACTGTCTCATGAGTTGATGGGAAAAGATTGGAGGGTCTGTATTATAATGAGCGGAAATAGCAGAGGCATGTATCTTAATGGAAGAGAAAGAAAGAGACCCTTATGTAAGAGATCTGTCAGGTAAAGTAAAATCAAAGGAATGTTCGGTAGAAGAGGATCAGAATCCTGAGCCTGCATCCAGGAACAAAATCTTTTCCATTTTCCTGCATAAGATTTTCTAGTGCTAGGACGTCTGGCTTCTAAAATGACATCCATAACCTGCTTGGGTAGGAGAGAAGGAATCAAAGGCCCTGGATTAACCAGGCCGCCAGGCAGAGAGTGCTGACATGGGAGTGTAGAACCTGACCCTGATGTTGGGACAGAAGGTTCGGAGTCTGTGGTAAGACCCAAGGGGGCTCACATAGGTTTTTCAGAGTGTGGTACCAAAACTGTCGAGGCCAATTTGGGGCCAACAAGATTATCATCTTGGGCTTGTCCTGTTTAATCTTTAATAATACCCGTGGAAGAAGAGGAAGAGGTGGAAAGGCATATCCCGAGAGGTTTCTCCAACTGAATGATAGTGCATCCACTTTCCAAGCTTGTTCGTGGAAAGTCCTGGTGCAAAAATTCTGTAGTTGATGATTGAGATGGGATGCAAAGAGGTCTATGTGAGGACATCCCCAGACTGCTGATCATCCTGAATATTTCGGTGTCCAACATCCATTCGTGTGGATCCGAAAGGTTTCTGCTCAGACTGTCTGCCAGGAAGTTTTGCTTCCCTGGTAGAAACTGAGCTTGAAGATCCAGATTGCAAGCTAGAGCTGTGTTCCATAGATCCATGGCTAGTCTGCAAAGGGGGTAGGAATGAGATCCCCCTTGCTTGTTTATGTACCACATAACTGTGTTGTTGTCTGTCCGTATCAGTAGTTGTCCTGGTTGTAGAAGATTCCTGAAGGCCATTAGAGCTTTCTGAACGGCTAACATTTCCTTTGAATTGATATGTAGGTGCTTCTGATCCTTTTTCAAAAGGCCCTGCAGTCAGTTGAGCTGAAAATTGGCTCCCCATGCATAATCCGAGGCGTCCATGGTTAGAATCTGAGTTGCAGGAGGCAGACAGAAGGGTTTCTCTTTGTTTAGAGTACATGCCTTGGACCACCAAAGGAATTCCTTTTGAAGACAAGGCAGGACGGAGATCAGTATGTCTAAACTGTGGCAATGCTGAGACCATACACTTTTTAGGTACCACTGTATTTTCCTAATGTGTAGTCTTGCATATGGTACGAGAAGGATGTAGGAGGCCATG
Organism: Protopterus annectens; assembly: GCF_019279795.1. Taxonomy (NCBI): domain Eukaryota; kingdom Metazoa; phylum Chordata; order Ceratodontiformes; family Protopteridae; genus Protopterus; species Protopterus annectens. The sequence goes on from NC_056744.1 coordinate 1,030,825,225, forward strand.
TAACCCAAAGCCTGCAGGAATCTCCTTGCAGACAGCTGAGTTAAAGTTGCCAAGGTTTTGAAAGTTGAAGCCAGCAGAAACTGTTTTTCATGTGTCAGAAATGCCATCTGGGCTGTTGTGTTTAAAGAAGCGCCCAGAAAAATTATCTGTTTTGAGGGTGTCAAATTTGACTTTATGTTTACAGTGAATCCCAGGAACTTGAGGAGATCCTGAACAAACCATAGATGCTGGAGTAAGACCTCCTTGCTGTCTGCTGAATAAGACAGTCGTCCAGATAAGGGTAAATTTGAATTCCCTCGAGTCTGCAGTAAGCTACTACTGGAGCCAGGCATTTGGTGAAGACCCTGGGTGCAGTAGACCATCCAAAGGGCAGCGCAGAGAACTGAAAGTGCCTCGATCCGGCCTTGAACTTGCGGTATTTTCTGCGTTTCTGCCTGATGGGAATGTGCAAATATGCCTCCTTTAAATCCAGAGTTACCATCCATGCATTTTTGGACAGCATTGGAAGTAGCTGCTGTAGAGTAAGCATCTTGAATTTTGGAATCTCTAGAAAGGTGTTCAAGACTGACAGATCCAGAATGGGTCTCCATGAGTTTTGCTTCCTGGGGACTAGAAAGAGCCTTGAGTAAAAACCTTGTCCCATCTCTGAAAGTGGAACTAGTTCTATGGCTTTCATAGCCAAAAGAGGTTCCACCTGGTTTAAGGCCTCTGCCCATTGATGTTTTGGAAGGTCTGGCCATCCACTTGGCCTTAGCAGGGTATGAAAATGGAATTTGTAACCTCTTGAAACCACATCCAGAACCCACTTGTCTTGGGTTATACGAGTCCAATTTTGATGAAAAAGAGAAAGTTTTCCTCCAAGAGGGGCTTCCAGGCAAGAAGTTCTTGCAGCCCAACAGAAGGAGTCATTGAGTCTGTTTCCTATGAGTTTGTGACCTATCCTCTCCTCCCCTAGGGGTGGAAGCAGTCCGCTGTCTTGGTCTATAAGGAGCTTGTGTTTGAGGCCTTCCTCGGGAGCATCTATATCTACCCCTCTGAGGCCTGTCTGAATTGGGAAAGGACCAATTTTTTGTAGGCCAATTCCTGCTAAATCTGGGTGGCTGTACTTGTAAGAAATCTTTAACTGTTTGCATGGATTTCGCCTTGTCCTCCATCTTTTTAATCACCTCCTCAGCTTTTGATCCAAACAAAACATTATGCTGAACAGGAGCATCCAATAATTTAGCTTTTACGTGTTCTGGCAAATTTTGTTCCTTTAACCATGCATGCCTTCTAATAACAGTGCCAGAGGCAGTAGCCCCTACAAGAAGCCTCCAAGGCATCAAATCCACAGTGTAAACCATGTTTCCCAACTTGTTCAGTGGCATGCATTAAGTCATGTAATTCCTTATCATCTGCACAAGCAGAAATGGAAGTAAGCTTTTGTTTTAAAACAGACAAGAGAAATTGCTGGTATTTCAGCATATAAAACTGACAGTTTAAAGCCCTAATAGATAAAGTAGCAGAAGTGTACACTTTTTTTGCCCCATCTTTCTAAAGATCTAGAATCCTTCTCAGTGGGAATGGGGTTTTTAGCAGAAGCAGCCTTAACTCCCTTAGGACCCTGAGAAATGGTTTCAGGGTCAGCAGTAGGGTTCTTGTATAAAAACTGGTGAGAATCAAGAACCCTGTAATATCTATCAGGCTTAACAGGAGCAGGAGGAAGAGAGTCAGGGGTTAAGTTAGCCTCCGAAAAAGCATCATCCACAATATCCAAAACAGGAGGAATAGCCAGGGGTCTATGTTGGGGAAGAAGAAGAAAATCCCTTAGTCTTTTCTTAGATTCCAAATACTCTTGTCCTTCCCAGTGGAAATGTTCCCTCATTTCATGAGACGTTTCCCCAAAAGAGAAATCCTCAGGGGAGAAGCTGAAGGAATGGATTCCTCAGCATCAGAATCCTCATAAGGAGGGAAAGAATATTCCTGGTCAGAAGAAACTGAAGAAACAGAAGCCTGATCAGAGGAATCATTATAAACTTCCTGCCTTGGCCTTTTATCTGGAGTGGGATGTGAACCCCTAATCATAGTAAGTAAATCCTCCGCCATCTTAAGTAACTGTTTCTGTGACTTGGGAGCCAGTTCAGAAGAGGCCTGTGCTGCAGTCTTTGATTTGGAAGGAGTCTTTGCCTTTGTCTTTGCCTTTATTAGAAGCTGAGTAGGCCTGAAAACCCCTTTGGAAGCCGGTACATGCACAGCGGCTCCAGACCCATCCGAAGGAGCATTGTCCGAAGGTCCTGCAAAAGAGATATTCAAAGGCCTAGTTGGCTCCTCGTGGGAGCCCATTTCGGCCATCGGTTCTGAAATGGCCGACGACAGGGGCTGCAAAAGTGCCTCACTGACGACGGCTGAACCTGAAGCTGGCTCCGCTTGTGCGATATAGTCAGATTTGGACCTCGGAGGCCTGTCTTTGTCCTTGTGTCGTTTGTGAACTCCGGTAGCCGGAACCGTATCAGATGACATTTTGTAGTTAAAACGCCTACCGAAGTAGTGAAATGCAAAATCATACCTTCGTTTAATTGTACGTTGATTGAACCTAGCACAAAACCGACAACTAGCTACATCGTGGTCAGAGCCTAAGCAAGGAATACAGTAAGAATGAAAATCCTTATGAGGTATTTGCTTCCCACATGAAATACAATTATTAACTTTTTCTGACATCGGACTGGAGCAAGAAAAAGTTTCCCCAATGGGGTACTTAGCTTTGAGTGGAGAAGAAAGTCTTCGGACTGAAGTTTTTCAGAAAAAAATCGTCAGGAGTCAGCCGACCAGCACATGCGAACTGCTATCACCGCACGGCAAGAAAGACTGGATAACATGGCATCAGCTGTCAGCTTTGTACTCCTGGCGCTCTGACGTCAGGGAGCATGGTTAAACAGCCAACGCCAGACCCAGACTTTGGGATTCTGGCCGACTGAGGACTGCCTGCCGGCAGGGGAGAACCGTACAGTCATGACTGCAACAGTGAAACACGAACATCTGGTGCGACTGTCAGACATTTTTTGTGAGCATCTATCACTTTTAAACTCTGAAGGGTGATGGTCCTTATGCTCTCTATCCTTTTCTTTAGACATTGACTGAAAAACTAAAAACTATATAGTCTAAATGGAAAAGGCAACAACAAAACTACTAAGGTACAATAAGAGTTACATAAACTTTTTTTTTTTTTATACAAGACACACTGAGGGAGGAAAGGCCCTCTAACTTAAATGGTCTGTACAATCTTAACGGGAAAAATAGGGGTCAGAAACTCTCAAAACAGTCGCACAAAGAGATTAACAGTAATAAAGACTGTGAATGAATAAGGAAAATTGAGCAAAGAACTAGATTTAATAAATAAAACTTACTTAGCCAACGAGTTAGTAAGACACAACCTCAAAGCTTTCGCGGCAAACAAGATCTGGGGAATTGCTGTGAGACACCATGGGACAGAGGTTAGCCTCAAGCCAGTAAAAGCTCTCGAGCTTTAGTATTGGCCGAGTCTGAGCAGAATATCGGCTCCGAACTCATCCAGCAAGAATTACGGTGAGATAGGACTACATAACATTGTTAGTTTCTCCACATTTTGTTGAAACTGTTTTTTACCAAGAAATGCTGAATATCTTTCAGGAAGTCATCCACCCCTGGTTAACTATCATACTGACAAATCCACCCACAACAGTCTACACAGCAAGTCTGGAGCCTGGGGACATAGACTGTTATCTAATCCTTGACCATGTGTTTAGAGCACTGATGAAATCATTCTATGCTGTAGAACTGGAGAAAGGTATGCATCCGGGTCCAAGCAGGTCATTTTCCACTATATTCAGCATTCCTCAGACTGATTATTGATTACATTACCCACTTTTGTTATGTACCTAACCAGGCACAATGACTGGAACATCCAAAAAAGTAACTTGCTAAATGAATACAGGGTGCAAGTAACATGTCCTGAGCAGACCACCACAAAGCCCGAACCTAGTATTCCTTCCCCTACAGGTTGTTGAGGGAAGATCTAGGTCTGGCATACAAGGTAATCAGACCCCACCCTGATGAATCTCCTGCATATCAGCAAAACAAACAGCACCAGAATTACCCATTCTAAAGATTTAAATCTTGCCTCCGATATAAATAGGGCTTGCTGAAGACACAAGTATCATCCCAGAAGACTTCCCCTTCTCTGGAACAGGCTACCCATCCATGTAAAGCAGAGTTCCTCTCTAACTCTATAACAGACTGTGAACAGAAAATTCACCACTCGTTTGACACTTTTGTCTCTAATGGACACATGCAGGCTGTAATTGCTTCATCTCCCAGGCCCCTGCTAGTGTCATCTTCCAACCCCACGCTTACTTATCAGAGATTTGGGATGCATGTAAAAAGGCCCAAGTGCTTGCTAGCCTAACACACACCTATGAACTTACTGAATCAGAGAATCCCTTAAAAAATAGAAAAGAGTGGACTGAAAATCTTAGATATGCCCTGTATTAACATTACCCATTTCTTCATATTTTTTTGATAAAAGTTGCAACAGAGGGACAAAAACTAAAACTCTACCCAAAGTAGAATTCAAATTCTCATTTTTTTATTTATTTATTTTTTACATCTGGAAGATTCTGAGAATGGAGGCAAACCTCCTCAAAACAAAACTGGTGGTATTAGACTTGGAAGAATTATAAATTGAGCTAAACCTCCCCCCACACCCACACACGCCCATATCCACACACACACACACACACAGACCCATCCACACACACACACACACACACACACACACACACACACACACACACACCCATCCACACACACACACACACACACACACACAGACCCATCCACACACACACACACACACACACACACACACACCCATCCATCCACACACACACACACACACACCCATCCATCCACACACACACACACACACACACACCCATCCATCCACACACACACACACACACACACCCATCCATCCACACACACACACACACACACCCATCCACACACACACACACACACCCATCCACACACACACACACACACACCCATCCATCCATCCACACACACACACACACACCCATCCATCCACACACACACACACACACAGACCCATCCATCCATCCACACACACACACACACGCGCGCACACATCCATCCATCCACACACACACGCGCACACATCCATCCATCCACACACACACACACACGCGCACACATCCATCCATCCACACCCACACACACACACGCACACATCCATCCATCCACACACACACACACACACACCCATCCATCCACACACACACACACACCCATCCATCCACACACACACACACACCCATCCATCCACACACACACACACACACACACACACACACACACACAGACCCATCCATCCACACACACACACACAGACCCATCCATCCACACACACACACACAGACCCATCCACACACACACACACACACACCCATCCACACACACACACACACACAGCCATCCACACACACACACACACACACATCCACACACACACACAGCCATCCACACACACACACAGCCATCCACACACACACACACACACACACACAGACCCATCCACACACACACAGACCCATCCACACACACACACACACACACAGACCCATCCACACACACACACACAGATGCATCCACACACACACACACACACAGATGCATCCACAC